>NC_072784.1:17743565-17893692 GCF_022539595.1 Amphiprion ocellaris
TCACTAAAGACCCATTTGGCAGGATTATTTCTCTAAGCTGAGGAGGACCTTTCAGATATACCATAATAATGAATCAAATTAGTGGTGGCTGAAATCCATTCTGCTGCTTAAAACTGTCTCATTTACAATATTTTGTTGTTTATTCAAGTGAAGGTATAGTGTCTGCCAATGAGATGATAATGGAGGACACATTTATGCTCTACTCTTACTAGTATTACTGTGTATTTACCACTGTGCTGCTGTCAGCTTTATATTAGTGTGCGAACATTTCCACATAGTGACAGTGATGCAGATATTTCTGCCTGATGCATGTACATAAAACGGGACAAATGGAACAGTACACAAGTATAGAGCTGATCAACACTGCCATCCCTGAAGCCAAGAGTAACTTTATTACCTACATCTCATCCATAAATAATTTGACAGTGACATAGTTCTCATAATGTTACCCTGTACACCACCATATTGGCTTTACATCAAAGCAATTATGTGTTTATTCTTTCTGGTACAAGTTCATCTGGATTTAAGGTCCCAGAAACCCTCTTCAGAAACTGGGCCGGTTGTTTGGTAAGTTTCTAAACCCTCTGCACTCCTTTGTATTTACATTCATTGTTTCTTGATAGTAGGCCTCCTCTTCAAAATTGTTCATGATTTGGCCAGACAGTGTGAAGGACAAATCATCCATCCAATTTTGTTTTATCTACTTAAACTGTCTGCCATGGTCTTCCTTTTGTTTTGATTAGCTCAACAGATCATTCTTTCTTAATAACATATTCTGTTTTGGCCACTCCTAAAGTTAATGCTCTCTCTCTCTCTGAAAAGTTTGTTTGTTTGGTCTACTTCACTTGCATTGAAACCTCTTTGGACAGCATGTTGAAGTTCCCCTGAACAGCTACCAAATGCAAATTCAACACCTGGAATCAACTCCAGACCTTTTATTACTTTAATCTGCCATGACAAAACGAGACACAGGGCACACATGGCCACTGCTTTTCAGTCAATTATTCACTTACTTTTGAGCCTGTGAAGGAGGTCGGTCTGTAATTTCTAAACAGTCAATGCAATATTTTTTGCTGAACCCGTTGAATTAAATCTTAAAGTCCACACTTTAATCACATCTAGACTGCCTAATTTAAAATCCACTGTGATGGTGCATACAGAAAAAAAATGCAAAAACTCAGTACAAATACTTCAAGACATGACAGTACAGTTTGAAAAGCTCCACTGTGATTCTAACCTGTCTGAATGGGACATTAGTTCTTTACCTGGGATCAAATCTGTGCACCACATAGCCGAGTCTCTTCAAATGCCCAAACACCTTTGTGATGAAACAGAGTTGTTAGGCCAGTGTGGTGCTGCACTCCATTTTCAGAATATGCGTTGGACAATACTTGCACCTGATATTGCTGGAGGTCACTGTGCGGAGGACAGAAATCTCTCATACCCATCCTGAATGGAAAGCGGCAGGTCCCTATAAACACCTGCACATTTCCCTGTTGACATATACACATTCACATTTAGAAATGTCACATTAATAGTTCACAGATCACTTGTGTTGCATCGTCACTCCTTAATTGCTCAACAAATACACCTGAATGAACAGAATTAATGAGCACTGCTAAACCACACCCTGCCAGCGGGTTTTATCTGCTACTCACACACTCCATCAGGTAGAGAGCCTCTTCCGGAAGAGATACTGTTTGCCATTTGCAGAAAAGCCCATCGTCTGCCAGAACTTTCCCTGAACAAAATTCAATATGCCAAACATTCTCTAACAAGAACTGATAGAAAAGGAAAGTTGTCAGCTTGTCGCCGAGACTGTCGTGACAGTACTCACAGCAGGAGACTGAAGCTCCACAATCTGGTCACTTGGAATCCATACGGCCTTCACGAGGTTTCCTCTGCAGTAAAATAATACATTCACATTAACCTGCATGCATTATTTTATTGGTAAAAGACAGAAGACAATACTAAAGACATTCTTCAGGGACCCAGGTGTGGATAAAAGCCCACAACTAGCCAACAGACACACAGCACTGTCATATACTTCCCCAGATACTATGGCAAATATGTTAACAAAGGGCAGCTTACTTGTTTGGGTGGTTTTACTGACAATATTCACACTCCTCTGAGATATGGTTTGCTAAATGCTCAAGTTTCTTTATAGCTAATTGCTAATGTTGTCTGCTGTCTGGCTCAGAGCTTGTTTGTTGAAACAGCTGCTAGAAACAGGATTGATGAGAGTGCCGAGGGAGGGTTATAAAGTCAAAACTATGAACTCAAACAGGCAACAGCTTTCCAGGGCTAAAGAGTTGCTTATAATTCTTCATTCTCTCTCATCTTAAGTGACTACTAGAGCTTTAAAAGTGTCCTGCTTTTATGGATAAGAATCTCACATCTGCAAAAATTGTGTTGCTGACAGGTTAATCACTAACAATGCAAAATTGTACTAGAAAGTCTACAAGTATGTAAATGATGCATACATTTCTTTGCAAAGTTTCATGTTACAGTTCAAAGGAAGGATATTTGTGAAATACAGGACTACGTTTCACTTATATTACTGAACTTTTAAGTACATTTAGAGAAATGTATAACAGTTGCTAAAGACAGCCTATATTGTATATTGCAGATCCTATTTAGTGACCTTCATTTTTGGACAAAATTACAAAATAATAATGTTGTAATGCAGCAGTGAGCAGCGGCTGCTTTGAAAGCTCTCCCTTGATGTATCACTACGGACAGATTATCAATGTGGATTGGAGGATAGTGGGTCACAATGTCTACTCACAGCCTCTCCACTCGCTCCTCTGATGTGAGGCTCCAGTGTTCATTCAGACTCTGCTCAAGCCGCTGCCTTTGCTCATCTGAATCATTGGGGAAGAAGTCCTTCTGTCCTCTGACTGGGATCTTGTGACTCCTGGACCGGGCTGCAAACAGCTCAGATGGACTGTAATTTAAAGAAAAAAAACTCTTTGCTCCAGGTGGACTTTAGCAGTAAAGATGGGCCAGACACATAGTTCCACAAGTTACACACATGATGAACTGTTTCAAATGATGCTGCTTGGAATTGATGCTGAAATGATCACAAACCTGAAATAAGAAAATCAGCACAATATGAACAACAAAGATCAAGGTTTTATATCAAGATCTTACTATATTACATGTTTCGATAATGGATAATAATGAACTGCAGCAGTTGTTTTCGGAGAATACAAATGAAACGATCGGAATTAACTGGCATGAGCAAAATATAACACTGTACTAATGTTCTTTAACAGATTAAATTCCCTCAAAAAGACACTAGTTTGCCTCTCTGTCTGTAGTCACTCTGTGGTCGAAAGCAATGTCCTGCCCACAGCACTATCTGATTTAGACGTCACGATTAACAGCCTATAATGATTTTTAGATAAATACTGAAAAGTTCTCCTTTTGATAAAAATTTGTAAAAGATGAATAACTTAAGGTATTTCAATCAAGTTTAGAGTTTGTCTTACTCAAAATTTTTAGAGCAGAATTTTCATTTTTACAAACTGCAAATGTATACCGATTATAAGTCACCTTGATCGCTAAAGATTGGAATCAGCCATGTAAAAAACATATCAGTCCACCATTAACCAGGACCCTAACTAAAGCTGAAAGCATTGGTATATAAAAATCCTTTAATCATACTATATTTTCTAGAGTGCTTTAGTTATTGATTTAACAAAGTCAAATTTAAGTTTGAGCAAGATTTCTGGCTCGGCTTGACGTGAGCGTAACATCCTATAAAGACTAAAAAAACAGAACATCATTAAACATGAAGCTAAGTGTTTGGGTTTTTTTTAAGATTAAGAACACGCAATTATTGGAGGCACAGTCTTTATGAGGTAAATTGCATGTGATTTGAAGTAGGGGTACTTCATGTAGAAATGTACACTGAATTTTTAACTCATGGGAGAAATTAAATTTGCATCCTAATTTGTTTTTTCACAGTTTGTTGCATGCTTCAATTGAATGAAGAATACAATACTTCTGAAGTACAGCTACAGTCAGTCCCTCATGATCATGAGTCATAATGTCATGACTCAGTGCCATGGTATCTCGCCCAGACTGGTTATAATTATTTTTTAAAAAACAGTCAATGAGAAAATAATGCTCTGTCTGTGTATAAAAATATTCAGTGTGATGCGACCCAAACGTTCCATGGAGAACACACTTTCAACTACTCGTTTCCAAATCCACCCAAAACTCCATTTACTTTTAAATTATTCTTAATTTTTGATCTTCTCAATCCCACAACCGTTTTTCACCAAAACACACAAGGGAGGGCGACAGAGAGACAAATACAGGGTGCGAATTATTCATAAAACATCTCATGATAATATTTCCATACCCACCGCAGCCCTGGAAATCCATGTAACTAGAGAGCAGCTCACGTGTGTGTTACTGACAATTTTAGCCATGTTTTCAGTGTATCAAAACTTCAGAAGTTAGCTAACAGTTAGCATTGAATGAACCTTGCCCACCATGTGCACAAACGTCTCAGAGATCCTCTAGCAGTAAAGTTATGACAAACAGCCAGTGGGGCAGGAAAATTTTAGAAAAATTCTGCAACAATGCTGACAAACGTTGTGATAATTGACAATAAAGGTAAAAACGCACCTTAAAATTTCACTGAATAACTTCCCCTCGGTGCCTGTCTTGTTTTGGTCCGCCATGTTGACTAGCCGCAGCAGCAGCAGCAGCATTCCTCTGGGTCCTATTGTCCGTCAGAAATGGTTATAAATGAATACAAACATGGCCGCCAGAGGGCGCTGTTGGATGATGTGGGAAGACTGGAGTAGATTCAAATTTATTGTCAATGCAGAGTTCAAGTACGAAGACAAGGAAGTGCAGTTAAGCGTCTAAGCAGGAGTCGAAAAGCAGAAGTAGAAAAGCAGCAGTGAACCGCATTATATACAGGACGTTACAGTATACGAGTCATTCTGCTGAACTAGTTCAAACTCAGAGTTGGAATTTGTGTGAAATTTGTGTATTATTTGGGCAAAACTTTTATCAAATTCACGTTGCACCATATCTAATGGGCACAAACATAGGAAAAGTACAGTCAATGTTGAAATTATATTTCCCAATTTTTCCCAAATATCTTTCCTCTCCTAAGAGTTTTCACTATTGAAATTCAGAATTACATTAAAATAAAAAGAATTATATCCACCTATTCATATGTTTTCTCTTCCCCACTGTACAGAGTATTTTTATCAATTAATATACATGCTTTCTGCATCAAAATCAATTTAAATGAGTTTTTTTTTTTTTTTTTTTTTTTTTTTTTTACAGAATTTGATATTTATTTGTTGTTACAACCCCGGCTCTGGGGGAAGGGAAGCAACATAAACAGTTGTAGTTGGTAAAAATCAAATTATTTATTATAGAAAAGTCTGAACAAAAATGTGCAAGATATTATACAAATGAGGCAAAACTAAGGAAGAGGGCTGGTGGGTGCTGCTCAAATTAAAGAAAACAGCAAAACACAAGAGGAGTTCTCATAAAGAGAACCTAACACTACACTACACTACACTACAATACAGTCGCTGTGGACAAAAGAAAAAATTCAACAAAAAGGCTCACTACCTAGGAATTGGCACAAAACAAAACTACATGGGAGTCAGCACCCCTAACCCTGGTGAAAACTAGACAAAAGAAAACTACCTGTAATGAAATGAAATGTTGCTGTATCGGTTTTTAACACTAATCCTGGCCCAATTCCAACCACACAGTCTATCTTGCCTCACCACACAGAAACACAGAATAACACGCTAGAAGTCAGCTGCCTCGTTCAGTTGAACTGCCAACGCTTTTAAAAGAGTTGGCAGTTTTCGGTTGGTCAGCCTGGTGAGCGCCGCACCAATCGCAGGACTCCTGGTTGCAGTCACGCCTCTGCCGTCGTGGTCCAACCAGGGAGTGGGGATCACACAGCCCTATTTGCATAGCCACAATATATGGTTAAAACACACACACAGGGTAGAAGGCGCTGGCCGTAACGTTTATGAAAATGTTCTGTGCTGCACCGAAAACTGCCAACTCTTTTAAAAGAGTTGGCAGTTTTCGGTTGGTCAGCCTGGTGAGCGCCGCACCAATCGCAGGACTCCTGGTTGCAGTCACGCATCTGCCGTCATGGTCCAACCAGAGAGTGGGGATCACACAGCCCTATTTGCATAGCCACAACGTATAGTTAAAACACACACACAGGGTAGAAGGCGCTGGCCGTAAAATTTATGAAAATGTTCTGTGCTGCACCGAAAACTGCCAACTCTTTTAAAAGAGTTGGCAGTTTTCGGTTGGTCAGCCTGGTGAGCGCCGCACCAATCGCAGGACTCCTGGTTGCAGTCACGCCTCTGCCGTCATGGTCCAACCAGAGAGTGGGGATCACACAGCCCTATTTGCATAGCCACAATATATGCTTAAAACACACACACAGGGTAGAAGGCGCTGGACGTAACATTTGTTCGTAATGTATCACAATTTAAATGCCATCTTTCCTTGTAAAATGTATAAAGTTGAATTAAGAATCTCATTTCTGTAGTTGTGGTTTGAAAAAAGGGTTTAATTTAGTTAGCCAGCGGTCCACAAAAAGTATTTGAACTGTTTGTCCAGAGACAGATTCTTGACCATTAAGTTACTCTGCTCAGGTGTGGCTTCAAATGACAGTAACCACACAGCGTAACTGACTCTCTATAATTTATCATGTATTTCTGCAAAGGTGAAATCTCATAGAAAATCAATAGGGTGTCATCATCAAACAGTGCAAAACCTTTCCAATATTTTAATAATTAATGTACGGAACTCGTCAGACTCATCAGTCTTTTTCTTCTTCATGGTGAAATTCAGGAAATGTCAATGAAATCCTTTGACCCAAAGCTGTATAATAACATGTAGATGGTTTTGTATTACTGACTTACACTGTGAAGCACTGTGCAGGAGCAGATTATTTCTAGGTACCACTGAGAATAGCAGTCAACAATAGTGTTTTGTCTCATTTGGTGACATCTTTAACAGTTTGAAGTGAGTTCAGGAGAAGGCTGGTTGCTTTCACAGACAGATGGATGGTTTTAAAAGCAAACAGTTCCGGTCTGCTGCAGATGAAAACCCCGTAATGCCCAAACTGGAGGCTACTTCATGTTGTTTGCCTCAAATAACATGAGTGCATGTCTAATGTGATAAAAACCTTACTTATCATATACCATTTAGATCTTTAGATTTCCTCAAAATCATTGCTTCTGCTGAGTAACACTTGCAAGTTAATTTGTATTAAAGAAAATTGTAGTTTTTTTTCTGCTAAATATACATATTTGCACTGACTTGCACACTTTTATTTTCCCTAATCTTTTTTCAACAAATGTGATTGTTTGGATTTCTGTGTGTAAGCAGACAAAGACAAAGAATAACCTGACCAGGTGCATGAAATATTGCCCTCTCCTGGACTTCTGTTGTCTTTTAGGTGTTCCAACAGGTTCTTATACAGAACACAGTCAGAGGTGAGTTCCTCAAGCGTTCACCCATAAAACATAAAATAGCTCAACTTAATATATCAGCAAAATAATTAGAATAAAAATAAAACTAAGTTTTCTTAAAAATAAAAATAAATAAATATGCCTTTCATACTTCAAAAATAATGTTATGTTTATCGTAGAATGATCGAACAGCTATATTTAATCAACAATTTTTTAAAAAGGGCAAAAAAGTATCCTATTGTGGCCCTCCAATCTTGGGGAGGTGTAATTGCTCAAAACCCTTTTTCATTTCAAAAAAAGAAAAAACATTCTCTCTGCCGGTGCATACCTCCTCTGGTTTTAATACCTTCTTGCAGAATATAATTAGAATTGCCCCCTGGGGATAAAATAAAGTTTTCTGAATATAAAGGTGAACGAGATAAAGAAATATGCACAGCAGTTAAACATTGTTCCCAGTCGAATCATAGCTTTTGAAGGTTCAAACAGTCCCAGGAAGAGTGGAGCAGAGTTTCTGATTTCAATTCACAGTTGATGCACATATCTGAGGCCTTAAAATCAGTAATATTATCTTCATTATAGTAAAATCACTTTGTACAGCATAAGACATAGAGAGAAATTTTTGAAAAAAACTTCTCCCACAAATGCTTCCTGGTGCAGTTGACTTGTTACCAGTTGTTACAAGCATCAAGACGGTGCAGCTCATGCATTAGAATATATTCATGTTTTAATGCTATTTATCGCTATGTGTTAGTGTTAAAGCAACCATAGGTGTTGAAACCCTGAGTTTTAACCTGTTTTGACCTCATTATGACTCTTTTCTGTTGCATTCATTTCTAACAACCTGTTTATTTTCATTCCTGAAACAGTTTAAAATAGTTTTTTTTCATTCAGTAGACAGAATATTTTCTGCCCGTACGGTTCAGAGGAGGTTTGATGATTTAGAATCACACTCACAACAGCCCCTAAGTGATTTTAGAAATGCTTTGTAGTATTTTCCATTTATTTTTCTGATTCTGATATCTGCAATAGCACTACACCTGCTGTTTTTTCATAACAGGCTCTTCACTACACTTGATAGCTGGAAAGCTAACAAGTGTGCTTTGTGAAACTATGGCAGCCAGCAGTGTATTTCACAAAATAAACCAGCTCTGCTGCTGGGCAAAAAGGAATATGTGACATTCTAAAATCCTCATGATGTCATAACCAGGTTACAATTATGATGTCACTTCTGACATCAGTGGAACTCATCCAGCCAGCAGCATAAATAGAGCAGATTCAGTCAACTCAGGCATTTGCCACAGAGTCCCAGTCAAGTACGACAACGAAAGACAACGAACCTCTACGCTACAGACGCAACTTACCAACAATCTTCAGAGTGGCTTTTGCTTTTGCATCATGGCTCAAAAGAATCAATCCACAAACGGAAAACAAAGATATGCTACCAATCCTCACCATGGTGGCTCAAAACCAAGCCAAGGAACTGCTGAGCTGCAAAAAGCCCTGGAGGCATCCCAGCTGAACCACCAGCAGCTGATGGAGCACAATCAGCACGTGAAAGAGCGCATCAACATGCTTGTGAATGACAACCAGAAGATCAGCGAGAAACTGAAGCTGAGCAACAAACTGGTTGGCATTAAGGACGCTCTTGTGCTAAACAGGGAAGGTTTACTTAAAGAGCTGAACAACCTGCTCAACGCTGAGAGGCAAAGATTCATCAAATTCAGCCAGACCAAGGATCAAGAGCTGAATCGGCTGAAGGAACAGCTCAAAGAGAGAGAAGAAGAAATAGTGAGACTACAGGAACCAAGAGGAGGTGAAGGAGGCAGTGCAGGACCCAGAAACCACCTGAGGAAGACAGTACTGAACTGCAAAATACAACGGTTGTGGAACAACAACTGACAGGAAGAAAAAACCTACCAGAAGAGGAAAAAGTGCAGGAAGAGGAACTGCAAGAAGAAAACAAACTGCAGGAAGAAAATAACCTGCCGGAAGAGGAAAAAGTGCAGGAAGAGGAACTGCAAGAAGAAAACAAACTGCAGGAAGAAAATAACCTGCCGGAAGAGGAAAAAGTGCAGGAAGAGGAACTGCAAGAAGAAAACAAACTGCAGGGAAGAAAATAACCTGCCGGAAGAGGAAAAAGTGCAGGAAGAGGAACTGCAAGAAGAAAACAAACTGCAGGAAGAAAATAACCTGCCGGAAGAGGAAAAAGTGCAGGAAGAGGAACTGCAAGAAGAAAACAAACTGCAGGAAGAAAATAACCTGCCGGAAGAGGAAAAAGTGCAGGAAGAGGAACTGCAAGAAGAAAACAAACTGCAGGAAGAAAATAACCTGCCCAGGAGAGGAAAAAGTGCAGGAAGACCACAAACTGCCAGATGAAGACAAAGATTTACAAGAGGAGATTAAAAGAAATTGAGGAGGAACAGGGAACCCCAGAGATGGACAGCCAAGAGCCTGTCAAAAAGAAGAAAAACAAGGGATTCTTTGGATTCTTCAAAAGGCTGTTGACAGGAAAGACAGAGGAAGAGAAAAGGCGCAAAAAAGAAAAAACAAGAGAAACGTGGCTGCTGGAGTTGGTTGCATTGAAGTGTGACGATGACAGCAAGTCTGAGGAGGCGTCTCTCTCATCATGCTCTCCTCTCTATCGTCTCCTCATCCTTTCTCTATCCCCATCTCTCCATCCTCTCCTCCTCTTCCTCATCCCTCTTCTTCTCCATCCTCTCCATCCTCTCCATCCTCTCCCTCATCCCTCTTCTTCTTCTCCAAGATCCCACCACCTACTTTTCTCTCCATTACCCTCCCATCTCTCACTGTCCTTCCACCCTCTTTCTCTCTCTCAAAAACATTAAAAAACAATAAAAAAAGAAGAAAAAAATAACTAACTATAGTTGTTTGAAAGTAAGAGCAATATCACTTCAAAAGAAATTATATTTCTGCATGTTTCTGCTTCTCTGAACAAACACAACATACAACTCCATCACATTCTACCTGTTGTTGTTGTTGTTGTTCAAAAGACAATTCACTTCATGCAGTTTGTTGGTTGAACAAAATTTCATTACATTTTAATAACTCAAAAAGGTTGATGCAAACAGGCATGTTATTTTGTTGTTTTTATTTATTTTTCAAACATTCCAAAGATTATTTTCTAGAGTGGATGGTGCTCAGAGTTACAGCCAAATATAGAATTTCATTATTAAAATATTTCATGATTATCCAACTATTACATGTTTGTGGGTCAGTCGCTGTTATTTAAAACAGTGGTGTCATTGCATCATCGCAGATTTCATTGTTATTTTAGACCCAAAACTGAGTTCTCTAAAATAGTTTTGGATGAATTTGAGAATTGACAAAACTTTCACACCCATGAGACTGAGTGGAGAAATGTATTGTCCTTTTATTAATATTAACCTTTTCTTTGTCATCTCCTCCTCATAGTAGTTGGGAGTTGGGATGGATAACAACTAGTTCCACTACTATGCAGAGGAGATGACCACAAAAGTTTATTACAGACAGTAAACAGTGAAAAAGCTTATTGTATGTGAAAAGGTTTGGAATCTACAGCTGATTAAAATTTGGAACGCTTACTAAAAGGGCTTTTTAAAATGTCCTTTTATTGCTCAGGACACCCACCTGAAAGTACAAAGAAAGTAGAGTAACTCCTAAAATACTTTCATGTTTTACAATGGATAAATACATATACAAACACATTGTTAATTATATAGAATAACAAATTCATTAGCTCTTTTTCTTGTTTATTTACTTTACATATTATTTACCTTTGACTTAATCAGAGTATATACCAGTTATTCTACCAAACTGGGTCAAATTCAGAGTTGGAATTTGTGTGGAATTTACGGATTATTTGAGAAAAACTTTTACCACATTCATGTTGCACCATATCTAAGGGGTACATGTATAATAAAAGTACAGTTAATTTTCAAATATTTTCTAACTTTTCACGGATATCTTCATCCCCTAAGATTTGTCATGACCGAAACACAGAATTACATTAGAATGAAAGGAATTACATTAACCTATTCATATTTCTGCATCAAAATCAAATATAAAAATATAGATGTGGATACAATAGAAAACAGATAACACACCTAAGCAAAGCTTTCATTTGTTAAAACAAATAATTGTACTTGTTTCTTAAAAAATTTGGTAGTGATACTAATAAGCCTGTTACAATTTCTTCTATTTTATTTTGTGAGTAGAACTTGTGACGCTCTGTCCACAGTGCTCTGAACATTCCCATCAACACTTCCATCACCGCAACATGAGTATCTATACAGAGATTTGTTCAAAAGGTTAACATTGCTTTTGCTCTAAAGAAGTATTATACCTATTTATCATTTTAATCATCACTTTATAGTATATAATAGTGATTTGTTCAAAACTATTTTGTTGCAGAGTCTTACTGAAGCATGTTAATTTACATACAGTGCGTATGAGAGAATTAAGCAATCTCAGTCCTGTTCTAAATTTATTATTTAGACTTTTTCTCCTTTTCAAGGTTTTGTTTGCTGCTGTTGCTCTTTGACTCTCTTTGATGGTTAGATCATCATTATTAACTAAAGCCTGATACATGTCTGTATTTATTTATTTCAAAGTTCATTTCAATGGCTTTTGGTTAACCAGTGTCCTCTTTCAGGCTGTCTGCAGTTTGCTGTCCTCAGGTAGCCTGCTGATACATGTTTGCTTTCAGATCCGTTTGTTTGGCCTCTGAACACTGATATGATCCAGTTCTGTCTAAAAAGCCACATTTGTCTGATCTTAGGTCATTACATTACGCAAGGATGAGCAGAGAACTGCTGATGCCAGTTGCATATCAGTATGTTGCACTGGGGAGGGATTTCATGTGGGAGATCAGGCTATAAAACCCCAAATGTGCATCTGCAGCTTGGTCTTCCCAGTGGCGCAGTAGGTAAACCGCTTCAATGCATTTTTATATCTTCACACAACCTTTTCTACACATTAAAATCATAATGCATGAAAATGTGTTGAATATAAGTACATTTTCTAATTTTTCTTTCAGGGTTTGCACTGAAAAAATGTGACTTTCAGCCGTCCTCGTTGTCGTTGCCATCTCAGTGGCACTGTCCGGTAATTGTATACCTTCTCTTTTGTGTCTTTATGTTCAAATCTGTACATGTATAAAAGTTTTCTTTTTTAATTAAGGGTAATTGCTTACTAGTTTAGAGGTGAATGATTAGACAATTTACTGGTAAGTTGTTCAATAGAAACAAGTTATTCTTGCAGCTAAAACAGCTTTATAAATCTGCTACCAGCTTCCGAAATGTGAATATTTTTGCCTTTCTTTGGTTGTTGTTTTACCTGTACTTGTTAATTTGTCAAATACTGATGTTTTTTGCCAGCACTTTTGGAAATTTCCTTGACAAAACCTTGTTTCTTGTCTCTCAGGGAGTGTCACAATTAAGACCTTGGTATTTCCCAGTGAAACAAGTGACAGTTATGTTGAGATGGTCCCTCTGAAACCACTGCAGCTGAAGGCTTTCACTCTGTGCATGCGTTTGGCCACAGAGCTCAAAGGCGAGCGAGAGGTCATCCTCTTTGCATACCGAACTGGAGACTATGACGAGCTGAACGTGTGGCGCGAACTGGACGGCAGGTAGAGCATTTGAAGGCCTATAACACACTGTTTCTAGATTTGAGAAAGCATTCAAGATTTTAGATGGATGTGACCATATTCCATTAAGTTTTATCATTTCTATTATAAACAACTGATGCAGGCACTATAAGGCTGTCACTGCTAACATCTATGAAAATACTACTGGTACTACTACAGCCTTCTACTAACCATACTGCTACAATAGTAAAAACTGCATTCAAGCTTTTCTAAACACTTTGACATTGTTGCATAATCAGGATAATGCACAGAGCGAAGGTTACTTGTTACCCTCTGCATTAAAGGAGCCATACAAATTATTTGTATGTGCAGACTGTCCTTCTACCTCAGTGGCGATGGTGTTTTCTTCCAAGTCCCTGAGCTCGGTGCCCTAAAGACGCATCTGTGTGTAACATGGGATTCCAGTTCTGGTGCAGCTACCGTCTTCATGGATGGAAGGAAAAGCTTGACCAAAATCTACAAGAAGGGTCACACCATCCGCGCAGGAGGAAAAGTTCTCCTTGGACAAGATCCAGATTCTTACTTGGGTGACTATGATGCCAAACAGAGTTTTGTTGGGGAGGTTTGTGACGTAAATATGTGGGACTCTGTTCTGCCAGACAGGACGATCAAAGACCTGGTCTCTGGGAAGAGAGTACAAAGAGGAAATGTTTTTGACTGGGAAACCATACAGCTTAAGATTTCTGGGACAGTAGAGGTCATTCATCGTGAATTGTAGCTTCTGCTTTAATAAAAATGTTGTAATGTCAAGTAAGGCAACATAAAGCTCTGAAGCCAACAGAAGCCATCAATATCCCTGTATGACATGCATGAAGATGATTTATTGATGAAGATACAAATCTGTGAACGAAATGTTTTCTGGTCCAATAAAAATTCATGCTTAAACTGTCATTTGTGATGGAATATATTACATGATCAGTACGCATCTCACAGACATAATATTGCCCTTCATTTTCCATAATAATGGAGTAATGTTCCAAACATCAAGTCATTCTTAACTTATCTGCACTGGTTTTCAACTATTTATCAATATGTATTTTGAATTATGACTTTGGCAGCAGCACATTTAATGTTAGCATTGAAAATCAAAAGAAAAAATTAAAGCTGCAAGCAGCGTTGGACGGGTCCTCGCATCCGTGCCGGTCGGCGAATCCACGCACGTCCACCAGGCGGCGCTGCGACTGAGAGTGCATGTCGGCCTACGGATGCGATGAGGGCCGGACTCTGATCACACACGTAAAATTTCAGGCAGATCGGACCATGTACAGGCTAGTTATAGAGCATTTCCTTCCATCCAACAGGTGGCGCTATGACTGTGGCTGTATTTCAGCATGTGAATGTCATCAGGGCGGGACTCTGATCATACATGTACAGTTTGAGGCAGATTGGAGCATGTTTAGGGCGGTTACACAGCAGTTGATGTTTCATGGCGAAGCATCAAAGTTCAGGAGGCCGCCATGGCCACGCCCTCAGACTTTTGCGGAGCATTTTGATAACTTTTGATCACCCATGTGTGTAGTACATCCTTGCCGAATTTCATCTCTCTCGGTGTTACCCTGTTTGAGTTTATTGCTTTTGAAAATGTGTAAAAATGACCCAAAATCGTCAAAACATATGACATATAATTCAAAATGGCTGACTTCCTGTTGGATTTTGGTCATGGGTGTCAATTACATTTTTGTGTGTCTTGATGAGTTACATATGTGTATGTTTTTATGTTCAGCTAATATCATTTCCTCTGGACAATGTTTGTGGTGTTAGAAGTGGACGTTTGTAGGGAGTTTTCAGTTGCGATACTTTAATGCATAAATATTTGCAGTGGTGGTTTCACTGCAAGCATCTACTGATGTCACCAGTGAAGTAAATAAAAACAGCATTTGTTGAACTTTACGCCTCTCAGTGTCTGCAGTTAGTTTAGCTGAATCAATGCAAAGATATTTCTATTTTTCTACATGACAGGAATGTCAGTGAAATCCAAATGCTAAGAATAAACAAGTGATCTGCCTGGTCACAGATCCCACTTTAATCCAAAATAAAGACTTTGCAAGGAAATGAACTTGAAATATGAGCCACCAGTAAAAGTTGTGATCAGACAGAAGGGCCTGTATTTTATCTTTGGAGAAGTTTAACATGTAAGTTTGTGCAGCTGATCAGTGGTGAGGCCTGTGGATGACTGGAGATGTGTGTGGACACTTAGACGAAGCAGCAAATGTGTTGAAAATGAGTTGTCTTCTCAGAGTCTTGAAGATGTTTTGTCAGAGCTAAGAAAGAAGTAAGAGATCCTGCAGGTGATTGTTGAGTGGTGTTGAGGAATTTGAATGTAGAGGAATAGCAAAGAGATTTTGAAGATATTTAAGCCATAAGTTGTATTTTATTTGTTTGCTGTTCTCTCCCATTTGTAGTGAAGAGAAGTGATTTGACATGAAGAATGTGATTCGTGTGGCTTTGAAATTGTGTTAAAATGTAAAAATGAGTGATGAGGAGAAGAGTGTGACTTTTTAGTATTGTGTTTTTTAGCGTGTTCTTTAAAAGTTGTAGGTAGATCATGTTCTTTTTTTGATTTTGTGGATTGTTTTTTTTTTCTTTCAGTGTTGATGTCACCGCCTTGACGAATAGAAGAAAAGCCTGTATTTGGGTATGTAGGACCGGTAGTCCAGAGGTAGTGATGGTGGTTTGGAACCTGGAGAGTGCAGGTTCAATCCCCCACTCTGCTCAAGCTTTTTTTTCACATTTGGGCAAAATTCACCAAAAATATTCTTTACGCTCTTTACGCTCTTTACGCTCTTTACGCTCTTTACGCTCTTTACGCTCTTTACGCTCTTTACGCTCTTTACGCTCTTTACGCTCTTTACGCTCTTTACGCTCTTTACGCTCTTTACGCTCTTTACGCTCTTTACGCTCTTTACGCTCTTTACGCTCTTTACGCTCTTTACGCTCTTTACGCTCTTTACGCTCTTTACGCTCTTTACGCTCTTTACGCTCTTTACCTTTTTCAGGCAACTTCTTGTTTTTGCCAGGAACCACCCTTCAACTCCAATCCACTGACACTCCACACCACAGACCACAACCTTTCCACTCCACTATCATCCTCCGCAAGGTTCCCAGTGGGGATTCGAACCGTGACCCTCCACATGACAGACACACAACCTATGTGTGAGCTATCTTTCACACAAGGTCCTTCATGGACTTTGTTGTAATGATGGTTGAAAGAGGTTGTCATACAGCCAAAGTATGTATATATTGTAAATAAAGCTGCTGTAACAATGTAAATTTCCCCTGGAGTGGGGAGAAATAAAGAACTTTATCTTATCTTAAAAAGTGTCAAAAGAGCCCTGGGCTGGATTCGAACCAAAAACCTCCTGGATGAAAGGCAGATAACTTACCACTGCACTATCCTTCCTACTGGGTGTAACTGTTAGTTTTCGTAAATGATGGTACACAAAACTATTAAGGAGGTGAAGATAATAAAGGTACTAAGGTGGATTTCAACCGGGGACCTTCAACATGCCAGGCAAAAAACTTACCTCTACACCACCTGTCCTACAAGATGCTGCTCTAACTTTGCTTAAATGATGCTAGCAATTAGTACTGGAGCATCCAAAGGACACATAAAAAGTGTGAGTGGGGATTTGAACCATGGACCTTCAACATGTGAGGCACAGAACTTACCTCTGCACCACATTTCCTACAAGGTGTTGTTGTAAATTGGCTTAAATGATGGCATCAATCAGTACTGGAGCAATCAAAGGACAAATAAAAGGTGTGAGTGGAGATTTGAATCATGTGAGGTACAGAACTTACATTGTAGGTTTGTTTCTGAGACTGAATACACCCAATCTCATCTGATCTGCAAAGCTAAGCAGGGTTGGGCCTGGTTAGTATTTGGATGGGAGACTACCTGGGAATACCAGCTGCTGTAAGCTTTTTACTTCTCCTCACAACCTGAACAAGACACTGCTGGTCATTCACTAGAGACAGCTATCAACTAAAACCTCTTGGTTTCTTTATTATACACTCTATGAGCTGGATAAGCTGCAGCTCATGCTGATTTATTGCTGGTTCTGGTTGGAGCCAAAGAACAAAGGCATCACCTGTTGGAGCAGCTGATGTCCTGCAGCCTCTTCACCACAGAAAGCCTCTGACAGCTTCAATTCTTTACACTCTGACTGCAAGACACCAATCACATAGGAACATATACATGTGTGGAACAAAGAGCTAAACTGACACTCAACATGTGTTTGACCATTTATTGATAAAGACATTCAAACATGTCTAGAGATAGAACACCAACGCACGGTGTAAGAAAGGTCAGAACAGACTTCACCTGCTCAGGAAACTGAGGTCCTTCGGGGTGCAGGGAGCAATTCTGAGGACCTTTTATGGTTGTGTGGTGGTATCAGCCATCCTGTATGGAGTGATCTGCTGGAGCAGCAGCATCACGGCTGCAGACAGGAAGAGACTAAAGAAACTGGTTAAGAAAGCAAGCTCTGTCCTGGGCTGGTGTTAGACAGGAGGATGATGACAAAGCTGTTGTCTATCATGGAGGACATCTCCCACCCCCTGCAGGAAACAGGACCATCACCGGCAGCTCCTTCAGGGACAGACTGCTTCACCCACGATGTTTGAAGGAGATCCTTCCTTCCTGCAGCAGTCAGACTGTGTTCAATCAAACCTGCTCCCAGTAGTTCAGATCACCCATGAAGTAAGTGCAATAAAATGTAAATAAGTCAATATGTGCAATTTCACAAGTTTTTTTTTTTTTTTACAAGCATTTCTATTTCTTCTCTAAGGAGAAAGCATCTATTTATATCTGTGCACTGAGTGCTGCTTTTCTTTTTACTTTTTTTCCTATCTGCTACTGCCACACTGAAAATTTCCCCACTGCAGAATCTACCTATCCATCCATCTATCTATGGTCCATCTACCTCCCTACTTATCTATCCATCCATCCATCCATCCATCCATCCATCTCTCTCACAGGTATGGGGGTTGATTCACCTGTTCTCAATCACCTTAATCCACGAAGGCCCGGTTCTTCATTCTTCCGCTCTCTGCCAGACCAGAGACTTTGAAACCAGAACCTTTCTCCTACAATTAGTCTGGTTTTCCCTTTTTGTTTTCACCTTGGTTTAGTTATCCTTTCTGTGTTGGTTTTAGTTTCATTCGTTAAATAAACTCCTTGTAATCTTTGACCTGTGTCTGCAGATGTCCTGTGACACCAATGATCCCATCTGATATTTAGCATGTTTTCAATTATTGGTCCCATTTCTTAAAAAAAAAAAAAAAAAAAAAAAAAAAAAAAAGCCCCCTGAAATCTGATCAGATAAATGAATGTGAAACTACTTTGGGTCTGCTGCAGCTGCCTCCCTCTGATCTTGTTCCTGCCCACAGCACAATCTGATCAGTGAAACACTGAAGGACAACTTCAGCATGTAAAACATAAATAAGCAAAGGCTGCAACTCGTGATTATTTTAATTTTAACTTAACTTTATGTGCTGTTCAAAAACTTTATTTTTTCTGCAAATGTGTAGTGATTCCAAATCTTGGTTATTGATCTCCTTGATTACAAAAAAAATCTGTATCGACCCAGAAAAAAAACAAACATGTCAGGCACCCTATGATGTTAACTGTTTGCCTGAATGTTTTTGTTTAAAATCCTCAGTAATAACCTTTGACTGGTTGCTCTTAACCCTGTAAAACTCACTGCTGCAAAAATACAACATCAGCTTATTTTTTAATTACTATTTTCTATTATATATATCTGAAATAAACCCTAATCTGGGGTCTGACAGCAGCGTGAGGTCAAAGAAGCTGCCATCAGCTGCTGCACTTCTGTCCGTCCAGCAGATGGAGCCATGGAGCTGCAGTGAAGTGAAGAGCAGCACAAGGCAACCACCACTTCCATCCACTGACGCATTCAATTTGACTGACGCTAATGTTTTATTGACTTCCAACCACTAAACCAATAAAAGCTGCAAGCAGCGTTGGACGGGTCCTCGCATCCGAGCGGCCCGACTGGCCCACGCATATCCACCAGGAGGCGCTGCAACTGAGAGAGTAAAGTTTCAGGCAGATTGGAGCATGTACAGGCTACTTACACAGCACTTCCTGTTTCATGGCGAGAAATCCAAAATGGCCGCCAAGTGGCGCAAAGATGTGATTAGGGCCGGACTCTGATCATACATGTAAAATTTCAGGCAGATTGGAGCATGTACAGGCTGGTTACACAGCACTTCCTGTTTCATGGCGAGAAATCCAAAATGGCCGCCAAGTGGCACAAAGATGTGATTAGGGCCGGACTCTGATCATGCATGTAAAATTTCAGGCAGATTGGGGCATGTACAGGCTGGTTACACAGCACTTCCTGTTTCATGGCGAGAAATCCAAAATGGCCGCCAAGTGGCACAAAGATGTGATTAGGGCCGGACTCTGATCATGCATGTAAAATTTCAGGCAGACTGGAGCATGTACAGGCTGGTTACACAGCACTTCCTGTTTCATGGCGAGAAATCCAAAATGGCCGCCAAGTGGCACAAAGATGTGATTAGGGCCGGACTCTGATCATGCATGTAAAATTTCAGGCAGATTGGAGCATGTACAGTCTGGTTACACAGCACTTCCTGTTTAATGGCGAGAAATTCAAAATGGCCGCCATGTGGCGCTATGACTGTGAGTGTATATCAACCTATGGACGTGATTAGGGCTGGACTCTGATCACACATATATAATTTGAAGCAGACTGGAGCATGTACAGGCTAGTTAGACAGCACTTCCTGTTTCATGGCAAGACATTCAAAATGGCCGCATTCCGCTGGTAACTATGGCCACGCCCTCAGACTTTTGCGGAGCGTTTTGATAACTTTTGATCAACCATGACTGGTGTCCATCCTGACCAAATTTGAGCTCTCTCGTGGTTACGCTGTTTGAGGTTATAGCTTTTGAAAATGTCCAAAAATGACAAAATTGTCCAAAATATGAATCATATTTCAAAATGGCCGCATTCCGTGGCTCGCCATTTCCACGCCCTCAAACTTTTGCAGAGCGTTTTGATAACTTTTGATCAACCATGACGGGAGTACATCCTGGCCAAGTTTGAGCTCTGTCGGGGTTAAGCTGTTTGAGTTTATAGCTTTTGGAAATGTCCAAAAATGACAAAATTGTCCAAAATATGAATCATATTTCAAAATGGCAGCATTCCATGGCTCGCCATTTCCGCGTCCTCAGACTTTTGCGGAGTGTTTTGATAACTTTTGATCACCCATGACTGGAGTACATCCTGGCCAAATTTCAGCTCTCTCAGGATTACGCTGTTTGAGTTTATAGATATCAAAAAATGTCCAAAAATGACTCATAATTCAAAATGGCCGACTTCCTGTTGCATTATGGGTAATGATGCAAGAAGCTTTTTTGTGCGTCTTGATGAGTTACATATGTGTACCGAATTTCAGAAGTCTAGGTCAAACACTGTCTGAATTTTCTTAATTTTCTAGGGGGCGCTATTGAGCCATTTTGGCACGCACGCGTGCCATTTCCCTAAAATATCAAATTTTTCGCCGGTTCTGATGTGTGTGGCGATTTTCATGCGTTTTCGTGTATGTTTAGGGCGTCAAAAAGGCCGATTTCCCGGCGGACGAAGAAAAATAATAATAATAATTCTTAGGGTTTCAATAGGTTCCTCGCACCACTTCGTGGTGCTCGGACCCTAATAATAATTCCTAGGGTTTCAATAGGTTCCTCGCACCACTTCGTGGTGCTCGGACCCTAATAATAATTCCTAGGGTTTCAATAGGTTCCTCGCACCACTTCGTGGTGCTCGGACCCTAATAATTCCTAGGGTTTCAATAGGTTCCTCGCACCACTTCGTGGTGCTCGGACCCTAATAATAATTCCTAGGGTTTCAATAGGTTCCTCGCACCACTTCGTGGTGCTCGGACCCTAATAATTCCTAGGGTTTCAATAGGTTCCTCGCACCACTTCGTGGTGCTCGGACCCTAATAAACCCTAGCATTCCAATAGGGTCTTCGCACCATTCGGTGCTCGGACCCTAATAATAATTCCTTGCATTCCAATAGGGTCTTCGCACCAGTCGGTGCTCGGACCCTAATAATAATTCCTTGCATTCCAATAGGGTCTTCGCACCAGTCGGTGCTCGGACCCTAATAATAATTCCTTGCATTCCAATAGGGTCTTCGCACCAGTCGGTGCTCGGACCCTAATAATAATTCCTTGCATTCCAATAGGGTCTTCGCACCAGTCGGTGCTCGGACCCTAATAATAATAATAATAATAAACCCTAGCATTTCAATAGGGTCTTCGCACCATTCGGTGCTCGGACCCTAATTACACTTATACCAGTCAAGATTCAGCTTCTGCACTGGAAAAGCACCCCAGCGATTGAGGTTAATCCACCTAAGTGAATATGATGAGCTTTGACATTTTTAGTTTTTCAGAAAATAACGTAGAACTGGGTGAAATTATTTTTCAAAATAATCTGTATTTGAGTTGACTAATTTTCTACATATAACTATAGGATTTAAGTGCCACATAATAAGGCCAGAAAAAACATGGGGTCACATGTCAAATATAGTGTGGCAGATAAGACAGGTAACAAAATACAATATACCCTGATAAATTGAACAGCCTATTAAAATCCTAATATGCGTTGTTGTAGCTCCCTCTTTTGGATTTCTAGGATGTCTTCTCCAAGGACTGTACAATAGCATATTAAGGTGAAAAACACGACCATTCCTATTGCCACCAAGTGGCGCTACGACTGTGAATGGATATTTGCATAAGGATGTCATTAGCCCATCATTGATATATCCCTGACTATGATAATCATAAAAAAAAATCCTCCTAGAATTTATTATATGGAAAGTAATGTTTTGTGTTTTTTTTTCATAAAAAAAAACAGCAGTGGCAAAATGTAAACAAACCCATTTCATGGTTAAAATCCTGAATATTTGCTATGATCAGGAATAATGTTGGTTAAAAATTGTACTCAGTGAAAATGGAAAATAACATATAACATACTTATGGCAGTTTTTGACATTTTTAAAGGACCTCTGTGTAAGTTTTTTTTTAAAAACTGGAACTCAAGAGTTAATTAACTGTTAAACAGTTATAATTTTCTAAGTAACTAAATAACTTCCAAATAACTCAAATATAAGTGTTTTGGCAAAACAGACTTAAATATGGTCCAGCTAATGTGCAGCAATCCGTCATCTATCCAAAACTTTATGACTTTATAACTTTACTAAATGACAATTTTGTACACATAATGGATGAAATGATAAAGAATTTGACCACATTCTCAACAATATTACAAAATGGTTCCTTTAATAGAAAACCAATCTGACTTCACTCAAATGTTCATATTGTCAAGCTGGTTTTACATTATTGTTGAAGAAAAGTCTTGTTTTCTTGACATGGCTCCTCCCATCTTGTGCAAAATGCTGCTGGTCTTGTGAATGAACAAAAAAATAATAAATCAACAATGGGCTCCACTGAAACCAGAAAGTGCTCTGTCACAGAACTGTCGCATGTCAACCCAAATGGCTCAGAATTCCTGCAGCAAAGCAGATTCCTACAGGCTGGATTTGTCACCATCAGACTGATGTAAAGCTTTTAAAAGAGCAGGGCCACAATACAAGAAATAAACCCAACTAATCCCATCAAAGCTCAAAATATCTCTGTGGCAGTGCCAGTCCTAACAGCTGGCTACATCTGGAGGATCATACTGCATACAATCTGTTCAAAATGTAGCAGTAAACTGTAAGGCAGTATCTGGACTCTGCTTTTTTTGCTCACTGTTGAACCTCAGATGATTTGAAGGCAGTGAGGATCCTGTGTCAGATGGTCCAGAGATGCGGCCTGAGTCTGCTTTGCAGAAATCCCTGTTTTTTTTTTTTTCCCAAACATGAGACACGAAACAAGAGCGGAGAAATCTGCATCAAAGGAATCCCCTTTGGTGTGTAAACTAAGAAACTAACAAAACTTCTTGGCTGGTGTTCAGGTCTCCAAACAACCATATTCCAAAGCTAATTCTTTACACCTAATTAAACAGAGTCTTATGTACATAACAGGCACAGCAACAACACGAGGAAAAAACAGCACCATGTTGAGCTCCAGTGAATGTTGTGTGCCTTCTTTAACATGTGGCCCAAAGTCCGTATAACAACTCATCATTGAGTCAGTCAAAAAAAGGTAACGGCAGATCTGAAGAGCTTGTGCATCTGAGAGAAACAGCTTAAAAATACCAAATTATTCAGTTCATAATGAATCAAAATAAATCGGAGGCAGCACCTGGAAAAAAACTCCACTATGACGGCAAACTAAATACACTATATTGCCAAAAGTATTCGCTCACTTGCCTTGACTCGCATATGAATGTAAGTGACATCCCATTCCTAATCCATAGGGTTCAATATGACGTCAGTCCACCCTTTGCAGCTATAACAGCTTCAACTCTTCTGGGAAGGCTGTCCACAAGGTTTGGGAGTGTGTTTATGGGAATTTTTGACCATTCTTCCAGAAGCACATTTGTGAGGTCACACACTGATGTTGGACCAGAAGGCCTGGCTCTCAGTCTCCGCTCTAATTCATCCCAAAGGTGTTCTATCAGGTTGAGGTCAGGACTCTGTGCAGGCCAGTCAAGTTCATCCACACCAGACTCTGTCATCCATGTCTTTATGGACCTTGCTTTGTGCACTGGTGCACAGTCATGTTGGAAGAGGAAAGGGCCAGCTCCAAACTGTTCCCACAAAGTTGTGAGCATGGAATTGTCCAAAATGTCTTGGTATGCTGAAGCATTCAGAGTTCCTTTCACTGGAACTAAGGGGCCAAGCCCAGCTCCTGAAAAACAACCCCACACCATAACTATGTGCCTCATCATCCGCTGATCCCGTGGTAGGTCAGTTTACGTGGCCTACCACTTGGTGGCTGAGTTGCTGTCATTCCCACACACTTCCACTTTCTTATAATACAGCTGACAGTTGACTGTGGAATATTTAGGAGCGAGGAAATGTCACGACTGGATTTGTTGCACAGGTGGCATCCTATCACAGTTCCATGCTGGAATTCACTGAGCTCCTGAGAGCGACCCATTCTTTCACAAATGTTTGTAAATCAGTCTGCATGCCTAGGTGCTTGATTTTATACATCTGTGGCTATGGAAGAGATTGGAACACCTGATTCTGATTATTTGGATGGGTGAGCGAATACTTTTGGCAATATGGTGTATCTTTGATTTGAGAATGTAATTTTGAGCACTGATCATCTTTTCTCAAATTTTACAGACCAAACAACTATCCAATTAACAGAGAAAATAACCAACAGATTATTCTACAATGAAATAATTGTCATTCGCAGCCCTGTTCAACTGGTAATAAAAACAGCTGTTTCATTGTGAGAAGTATCTTCGCTTCTCGAGCCTCACAAATACTAAACTCAGCAAGTAATCGACAGACTTCAAAATAGAGGCACAAGTTATGCTCGTGTTGTGTTCAGATTTCACAATTCTGCATTGCTGAATCTTAAAGGAGGTGGAGCTTGAAGTGTGTCTTTGTTGTCCTGGGATCAGCAGAGCAGAGATGCATGATAGGAAAGAGGAAAACGTCAAGTCTGCAAGAGATCGCTGTAAGAAAGGAGCAGAGCTGCATCGAAATGAGGGTTTCTGAGGAATAAAAACATCTAGCACCAGTAGTTTAAAAAAAAAACCTGTACTGGACATGTGTGTACATGCACACCAGAGTCAAGGTTCTCATAAAACTGAAGTAGATTCCTGTGAACTGTTGAGGTACAGAGCAGGTGATCACGCCTGTGACTCCTAACCGAGAAACCAATGAGCATGTAAACACACTCTGTATGAAAAGAAAACCTTTGGTGGAGCTGAGCGTGCCTGGAAGGTCACTGATTGGTGCTTCACACTGAGGAAGATGATCCCATCTGAGGTTTGTTAACTGAACTATGGAGAGAACACAAAATAAACCATCATGAAACTACGGGTCAGGATGAATTCTTGCATGTGATCGATGTAACGATGTTGAAGGAAAGTGGCACCAAAGAACACAGTACTGAACGTGGATTAGTCCACCACTGAAAATAGTCCCAAACAACTGAAATCAAATTAGTTGTGAGCAGAACTGAGAAATTATAGTGGAGAAAATACATTAAGCATTGAGCAACACATTGTTTTAGGTCTTTCATGGAATTTTGTCTATTTCCCGAAAATGTCTCCATACAAGGGGTTGGGTGATTATCTGATCTGACCTTTATCATTTTCCCCAGTCATCAGCATCTGTATTTTTATAACCGATTTCTGATAAATAAATTTAACAATGTGAAACAGAAATTTTAATTTTTACTGCAAATGTATATATCATTTTAAAATAACATATCCCTCTCCTTGATTGAATTTGTTTTGTGCTCACTCCATAGTTTCAAATAAACTTGGTTGGCTGGAAACAAAGAAATGACACAGCAACTGCAGCACCTTTGAGTTTCAGAGCTAAAGCTCTGGATATATCTACAGCATCAGGACACACAACATGGAAAAACAAGTAAATATTCATAATTCAAAGCTTCAAGCTTTTAACAAGTTGAGACGTTTTTAGCGCCTCTGAAGTGTCTCTTTGACTCAGATCTGTGAAAAAGTGGAAAACAAATGACTTCCGAGATTAAAAGTTCATCTTGTTCCTGATGTAACCTGCCTTTGAAGACGTTATCCCTGCAGTAACCTGTGTGTTTGACACCTGTTTGTTTGTCGCCTCAGTTTCCTGTCCTATTTGGGGATGTCTGATCGACGGTTAGTTTAAAACCAATCTGACGTGTTCTGCTCGGCTTTTCTGTCGCAGCTCCTCAGCTCCCCTCCTGCTGGTTTCCATTCTCCAGGCAGCCGTTGCTCGTCTCATCACTACAGACTTTATACTCGGATGGATCAGGATCAGGATCGGGGTCCAGCTCCGGCTGGGACTCCACGGCCGTTTCCCAGTCCTCTTCTTCTTCCTCCTCGTCTTCTTCCCCGTCTCCGTGAGCTGCCTGGCTCTGGAGGAGGCGGAGGCGGGCCATGGCCTGGTTGATGGTCAGTGTGCTGATCAGGTTGAAGTCGTGCATGCTGATCAGGTGCAGCAGGAAGTTGCGACAAAGACTGTGTTTGACGATGACGGCAGCGTGGTTTTCAGCAAACAGCAGGCAGGCCTCGTTCATCTGGTTGTCTGCTATGAAGCTGGAAGGAGGACAGAATAGTCAGGAGAGACTTCATCCATTAATCCTGAAACCTTATAATATTGCACAGACTAAACTTTGCCCTTCCAGCACTCAAACATTTTTCTGCTGTCTGTGCTTCACAAGCATCACAGAAAGCAGAAAAATGGTTGAATGTGATGTTAATCAACATAAAAATGAGTTTTTAATTTCTTTTTTAATTAATCATTAAAAAAGAATCAAGTTCTTCTGACAAGAGCTTTGCGCTCTACAGTAAAATAGAAAGCATTATGTCCTACTAAATACACACCCATGCTTCATGACGTGCAGGTTCCACAGCTTCATGATCTCCTTCTCCCCTTCGTTTACGTCAGTGAACTCCTCAATTTGCTGCAATGAGAGTCAGTGTTAGACAGGATCTAGATTTAGGTAGTTTCAAAGTAACCTTCACATAACAGCAACGCAGGAACACAACATCCGGCACACTACACAGAATCACTAACACCCTTCTCTAGTCTAGAAAATGTTGCAAAAACACAGCAGCTTATCAGAGTTAACAAGACGATGTTTACCAGAAATCTGTACTTTCCTGCACATTTCTGCCAAAGAAAGGGATGTTTATCTTGAAGCTCACCTGTATTTATACCTGACACCTTAAAGGTGGGTGCTTTATTCAGCTATGACTACAAACAGTGTCACTCTGTGATGGAGGGGGGAAGGGTTTGAGAAAGGCCCAATGTGACACCTTTAAACTGTAACCAAATACTCAATCCCAGATATTCTATGTAAAGTGGAAATCCTCACTTTCGATATTTCTGCTTCATAAATAATCTCAAAATTTACTTCAAAATTATTGCTAATTGACTTTCTGTCAGTAAACTGATTGTTTATGTACAGATGAGGTGGTAATTAGCAAACCTGCAACAGACAGATTGAAAAAAATAACTGTCTAATTTGAGGGCTGCAATTGTGCAGATGTTGTGACTTTTAGTCTCTGTCCTGGTTTTTCCTGGCTCAGAATGGGCCCTAGTGGGACGACTACACACAGTAAGCCCCATCGGTTTGTGTACAAAAAAGACAAAGAGTCTGTCTTAACTCACTTGATAGAAATCTCTGTATTTTCCAGTTATTTCTGACCATTTGATAAGAAAAAACGTCTGTTATATTTGTATAAATAACACACTGATTATTCTCAGTTTTCATCACCGTGGTGCTGTTGATTTTCCTTTGGCACCGTCTTACACCTCCTTCTGGAGCTGTGCCAAAAATTCTTCTGTGCAGGAAAAACTCTGTGAGGAGTGTCCATGCCTGGGTTTGTTCAGCTGTAACTGACCTTAACTGTCTTCTCTTTGAGCCAGTCAGGGTCCCTCTCATCCTCACTGTCCATTTCCATCTCCTGAGGCCTGAGTGGCAGGCAGCAGTCGCTGTGGAAGTACAGGCGGTTGTGTCCACTGATGTATGTCCTCTGCTGCTCCCGATCGCCATCCTCCGACTCCAGGAACTCAGACAGACTTGGCTTCGTCCTCTTTGGTCTGAACAGACAAGACAGAAAAGAACAGCTGATTATCCTCAGATATTCTTGGCACTCTGAGCAGGATGTAAATCAATAAAAAGTGGAAGTGAGTGGTACCTGCAGACCAGAATGTGGGTGACAGCAGTCCTCTTCACGGGACCGTTCCTGCTGAAGGCAAAGCCCGGCTGGCTGTGGATGTCCTGAGGGTTTCCTGCATATGAACCGTCGTAACACTCGTTGATGGAGACCTCGATTTTTGCTCCTTTAGGATGGGGCTGTCAAACGTCAAAAAGACCAAAGATCTATTCAGTTCACGACATCTAAACATGTATGTAATTATAGCAAAGTACAGAGTCATGAGCAGGAGGGCTTCGATGATTGGAGATGTTGACAAATCAATATACCAGAAACACGTTTATGATCGGAATGTTGAATTATTAATGCTCATCATGGCCTCTGTCTGAGCTATATCGTTTTTTTTAATGTGTTCTTGTCATTCAGCGGGAAACTAGAGATGACGCAGCATTTGCGTCAGGAACCCAAAGGTATGGATCAAACTGCCTAAAGAAATCAGGTCAGCAGTCAGTGACCTCTTTTAAATCTCTTGTGAAAACATACTGTTATTGAAGAGCCTTTCCAAGTTTCATTTGGTTTTTGAGTCTGCATTTATGTTTAAAAGCTCCTTACTGACACAATGTTAGTGTATTCTGTATTTATCCATTTTATATATTTGTGAAGCGCTTTGTAACATGATTTTGCAAAGTGCTCTACAAACCAATAAAAACGCAATTGCTTGCATGAGGCAGCGATAAAGCATTAGTCAGAAACTTTAGCAACCGACCATGGAAAAAAAAAACTCAATAAATAAAGTCTTTTTTCAGTTCAAAGAAATACAAATTGTTGTAAAATACCCTTATGAAAATGTGTTTAATTTAATCAAATGTGTTAACCGGCTGGACAAAATATTCTTTGTGATTTCTTTAGGTTATCAGCTGTTCTTTATAAACATGAACACAAACGAAGTCGTTCCTTCCCCAGAAAGTCAGTGTGAGCCTGTCTTACCACATAGTTGAAGACGAAGCGGGAGTGGGACAGTTTGAGGTGTTTGAGCAGACTGTACAGCTTCCTGCAGTTGAGGGTGCACCACGGACAGTGGAGGTCGTCTCTGGCCTCGGTCTGCTGCCGCGTGTTGTTGTTATACTGGAACTAGACACAAAAACAGAGACAGTTATTGCTGAGTGAATCCGATGCAGAGACAAAGGCTGACATGGTAGCTACTGAGAAATTAGTTGTTCCTCAGTGAGACTAACTCAGAATTCCTTCAATCATGACATCTGAGTAGAAGAATTACACTGCAGCATATATTCCCACTAAAAGCACTGATGCTAATGAAACAAGTTACCAGTATCTCTTATGTTTAAAACTATAGCCTTAGTGTGCAGAAATGTCGGATTGTCCATGTTTGAAATTACAAAAATTACAAAAAAAATGCCAAATGCAATAAGTTCGACACTGTGAATGAAGGAATATGACCCTTTTCTGATCTCTGTTTTGATTTCAAATCTTTCAAGCAAAATTATGGAGAAGTGTCATCAATTTTGATGACAAAGCTGTGATAAACCTGAGATAGGATCAAATGTGGGTGAACTATGCAGTGTAGACATCAGGTGAGACTCTAACCTGGTAGAAGATTCGTAGCTTCTGTCGGGGCTCAGCTAAGATTTGTTCTCTTCTGGTTTGCACGTCTGCATTTAAAGATTCTTTAACAGCTGCAGCCAGGAGGAGAAACACAACATCAGTCAGATTAATTAAGACAATCAGCACCACTTTCACCACTAACTTTACTACATTTAGTTAAACACACTGCTTGTTTATAGCGCTGCTGAGTCTTGCTCACCGAGTGTGTGTGTGGCTCTCAGGGTGCTGGGTCTGGTGTCCTGGTTGGTCTCAGAGTTGCGGGTGGCCAGTGGTTTAGCCACGGGTGCAGTGGATCGATCAGTGGAGTCGCTGGTCCAGCGCAGGGTGAACTGTAGGGTTGGACCCTGAGAGAAACTCTCAAACGGAGGCAAACGCTGCAGAAAAAGACCACTTGTTTGCCCTTCACTTGCATAAGTATTATTATTTAGTTTCATCATGTTCCCGGTGAATGTATTTCTGTGTTAAAGGGACACCCTTAATGTGCAATCTCAGGCTTACTAACTTAGCCGATAGCAATGGTAACTGTCTCACCCTCTGATTCCCTTTTTCTGTCCTGCTCAGTGTGTCGCATGTTTAGTGTTTTCTTTGGAACTGCATTAACAATATATGTGATAAACGTGTGTGTTGACAGCACTAGTGGTGGGACTAAGTGAATTTAGGGCTCTGAACCATTGAATGTGACCCATTAGCTGCTTTCGTCGGTCAGTTCCAAGTAGTTGCTGCAGATCAACCCATTGCAGCCCCTGGTAGCCATCGCCTTAGTGCCTTTTAAAATGGCATTTAGTTGCCTGATTATTTTATTGTTTTTGTTGTTACAGAGGGTGTCAGTGAGATGAGGGAAGATTATTCATTCAATAAAATGTAGACTAATCATGCTGAGGAATGATCAAAAAAAATGGCACAAATTGCCTAAAATCAAAGCACTACATAAAAGGCGTATTTGTGACAGACAACACCTCTCTGCAAATTTATTTAAATTACAAAAGATGAAGTCTCTGATGTACACAAACCAAGGATTTAACTATCTGCTTGGTTCTGTGCAAATATCTTGCATAAAAATATACACTTGGTCTGGAATTACCTTCATACATTCTCAAACACTCACACACAAACACACACCTTTCCATCCAGGATGGTCTCCCAGGTCGCCCTCTTCTTATTAACAGGACACTCCTCCATCTCTTGCATGGACACCTCATACTCCCCATCTAACAGCTGCAGACGCCTACACACAGGTACAAAACATCTTCACACAATTCTGCAACACAAAGACTGAAACAACACTGTTCTTTTCCTGTGTGTCAGAAGTTGACACTTTGTGTGTCTGTCAGAGTATGTGTGTGTTTCACCTGTTTTTATCAAAGACAGTCATCTGAGCCACAAATGTGGTTTCTCCCTCCTCCCTGAGAGAGGAGCTCCTCCTCTTCCTGTTCACGACTTCCTCTGAGAAATCTAAAACACAATGACACGAGCCCCTTATCTCTTATGCAAGACTCAAGCTGTTGCTTAGAATTTATAGAAATAACCCAACATCAAATTATATCAGTCATAGAAACTTTCAATTCAACAAGTTATTTGATGGATAGCTTAAAACATCAACAGGATGAAAGTGCAACTAAAAGATTTTCTTGATACTGACACAATCTAAAGAACAGTTTCTATTCTGTTTGTATTTTTGGACTAGAAAAAGTACATGTGAGGTGATAGAGTGATGTTAGTCAACAGCTATAAGTTATATATTTATATATTTAAATGACGAGAGCAAAGGTTGATGCCGCAAAGACGAATCAGTGTTATTTAGAATAAAATAGAATAGAGTAGCTTTATTGTCATTATACACAAAAATTGTACGATGAAATTGGTGGGAGCATCTCCCCATAGTGCACTTAAAAAAATACAAATATGCAGTATGCAAACATAATACGAGTGATAAATAGAAAGAACAAAAAAAAGTCCAATAAAAGTCCACATGTACACACACTCATATTGCAGTGTCCCATGTTTGGTCAAGAGAAAATTGTCCAGAAGTATCCGTGAGTGTTACTGCTTTGAGTTTAAAAGTCTAATTGCCCACGGATAAAATATGTTCCTCAGTCGGTTAGTGTTTCTGTGTTCAGTGTTGAAGAGACCCCGGCCAGGATGTGAGAGGTCAGTCAGACAGGATCCATATAATTCACAGACACCCTCCACTGCTGATTGTCGACATGCATTATGAAAAACTCTCCAATAAGTAAGAAACCTTATCGAGAACAGAAGCAACAAAGGAAGTATTTCACCCTCTGGATACACACAGATGCACCAGGTGTCGTGTTTTGTACACTGTTCTTTCTAATAAGCTAAGCTAATTGCTAAAAGTGAGCAGAAATGTGTTAGGAATGGGGCTTAAATCCATCAAAACTCTGCAAAGAGCGAAAGCAGGAAGTCAGTCTGTAAACTATGGAAGATGCTTAAAACAGACAATTCAGGTAGTAACTTTACAGTTACAGTTAAGGTGCTTAATCTTGTGAATCTTGATGCAACAAGATTCTTCCACTGTTTTCCCACATCGCAACAATTAATTCAGTGACTACAGTTAATTGAGTAAAAAGAGAAATGATGGCCCAAACTATAAAAATAAGGCCAATGTTGAAAAAAACTAGTAAAATCTAAAAAAAAAAAAAAAAAAAAAAAAAAAAAAAACAAATGTGAGGAGTGCTCACCTCTGCTGTGGTGATTTTCTCCATTGGCCAGGCCGTTGATCTGTGTTCGGGGACATCCAGGTCTCGATACTCTGAAGAGCAATGAGTAAGATTTGACCATGTGAGAGTTGCTGGGTTCAAACTCAATGCTGGGGACCAGCAGGGAGGGGAAGGACCCTGTCTTAGCCTGGACTCCAGCACTTGTGTCTGGATTCAGAGGAACCTGCTTCTTCCCTGTAGGGACCTGCTTCACTGGACAGCTGACATCCTAGAAGGCAGGAGAGGAAATTTTCAGATGCATTTACACATGGAAACTGTACAAAATTCTTATCAATTTTCATATGAGCAGAGATGATGTACACACACCTTCCTCTTCTTGTGGCAGACTTTGACCAGCAGCACCTCCAGAGACACAGAGTTCTGCTCATTCTCACTGTCCTGAGATGGTTTTCCTGAACACACAAACGCAAAGGAAGACAAAAGACTTCCTGAAAGTTACACTGAACAGAGTTCAGAAAATACCGGAAAAGAGAACAATATGTGACAAGAACCAAAGAAAGACAAACCTACCAGCTTTTTGAAAGAAGCCAGTAAATGTGAGCTGCAGATTAGAGGTCAAGCTGTAGAAAAAAACCCGAAACAAACACAAAAACACCTCTGAGATATTTCCTTTAAAGGCCAACAGGTGCTGTTAAGTTTGATTACATACAGATTAGGTTCACATTCTCAGAACAGGAGTCACAAAAAGTAGGGCTATTTTTGGTGTCAACCAGAAACCGTCTTTGGCAGAGAGATACTGACTGCTTTCTAGAAACTCTAATGAAAAGCAGATGGTCAAGCAGCAGTGAGCGCTTACCTGTGAGTCTCCTGTTCACCTCTCATCTTTTCTACTTTGAACAGCAGATTGTCAACCTTGGAGCTTTTCCTATGCAATTGGACAAAAAGTAGCAGTTAGAAATCATACGACCAGATTTCAATCTAGACATACAGAAGATCAGAACAGGGCTGAAAAATTAATAGATTTCCAGTCAAAAAAGATTTTAAGCAACAAAACAAGCACTTTTATTATTATCATGACTTCTTTTAACTTGTGTGCAACACTTAGATGCTGCTCTGGAGCCAAAAGAGAATGACCTACATATTTCCATGTCAGAAAGTTTACAGAAAGGTTGTAATTTATTTTTAATGGAATTGTTTTGTGTTTTATTCTTACTTTTCTGAAATTAACAGTCACAGCTTTTGTGTTCTATGTCTACTTTTTTACCTTCTATGCCGATTAAAGAATGTAATAAATGCATGTTCGAAACAATTCCTATTTTGAGTTCATATCTTTGCCTTAAAATATATATTTTGATGGCATCATCACGTGTTTTAAATTTATTACACTGCAAATATTGAATTGTAGCTTTATGAAATGATATCGCAAAACAAACAGCAATACCCTTATTTATCAGAAGAACTGCAATTAGACATGTTCACCAAGTCATTTAAAGGCAAATTTATTTCTTCTAGATTCATTTGGTTCACTGACCGACAACACTGCTTTAACCGTGCTTTTGATGGCTGTTACTTTATCTCCCCAAACACATCAACTCAATCCTAATCCTGGTCATCCTGCACTAAGGCAGACACTTGTGCAACATGAGAAACTTTAAATAATACAAACCAGATAGCGTAGTTTGAGATGAAAGTTTGAAACATGACTAAAAAGTAAAGCCTGTCACAACTGATAGCGATCAGCAATCTGTAAAGGTTGAACTTTACTTAACTCTAACGTGCAGTTTTGATGATTTCTGCTTTCCACATGAATGTACGCGTGGCAGGAGCTAAAGCTGAAATAACTTGCATGTAAAGTCGCTTGAAGTGTCATCGGCTGAGAAACTCTGTGAAAAGCTGTGCAGGCAGCTTCTGAGACAGCTGGTATAATGTTTAATCAATATCAACTGATTTTCCATTTGTCTGTATTGTTTACATGATGTTGGCACACAGTATTGTGATTAATCTACAGCGCTGTCAGAGGTGCAGGCCGTTTTGTGTGCTTAGCTGAAATCAAAAGGACAGCACCTGGCTCAGATTGGGAGTGCGTCAGTCGGGGTTTGGAGTGCACACATTAGTATAGAGTCTGGCCGCCTCACATAAATCCCGGTTCTGTCCAACTTCACCCTGAGTAGCAGTCTAATGAGCTAAAGTAACTGAAAACACCTGTGGGGCTCTGCAGAGCCTCGCGGCATTCTGAGAGCAACCTTTACATCTTCAGGCTCCATTCAGACGCACATTACTGCTGAATCAAAAATGCAGCCACCGTATTTATTTTAGAAAGATTACTGCTTTAGCTCTTGTGAAAAACAAAATGCAGGGTGAGTCTGGTTCAGCTGTTATAGCAGTACAAAGCAACAACATCCAGCAATACACTACAGTGACGTACAAGCCCTCATTCCTGGTACTTTACTGTGAATGCCATTGTTTTAATATTCTCCAGGGGATTTGTACAGGACATGCTGCTGGCTGGGTGCCTTTAACTTTAATTTGCGTATGGTTACACACATAAAACACATGGAAACCTGCATATGTAGGATTGGTTATGGACCCAAGCACTTTCAAAGAGGCTACACATGAGAGAAACCGTGTACTGTTCAGACATTTTGATTTCAGAGTCAATTTAGGTCAGACAGCTTTATAAAGAGAAAAAACGTGGCTCCATAACCACCTCTGTGTAGAATGACTTGCATGAATGCTAGTTTGTGATCAACTGAGAACAGTACTGGCATTTAATCTTGTTTATCAAATTCATTGCTTTCCTGTTTCCTATGTTTTTCTTGTTTTGTGAGCAGTTGATAAGTGTGGAGGGGCCCAATGCAGAGCGAGTTCATCTCAAATCACAAGTTGTGTTTCATGTGACTAGAGTAGGCACGGCTGCAGCAGAAAGTGAAAGTGAGCCAAGTGGCAAAAGAGAGAGCACCTGGTTCACGATCTCCACTTCAAACCGGGAATACACAGAATTTAACATGTGCCATTTTTAGTCTACAACAGAGTCTAAAGCACTGAGCAAAACTGACTGTACCTCAGAGAAGTCTGAGAAAAACCTCTTGACAACTTGTTACATTTTGGTAATGACTGTGGCAAAGGTAAGCTTATACATTATAGATTTAAGTGACTATCATCAAGAATTAAATTAACCATACTTTAAACCATGCAACATATCTTGTTGCTTTGTTTTTAAGCATCTTTAATGAAACAAACATCAATAAAAAACTAGCTTTATATGAGCTAACATGTTAATTTAATATTACATGAACACTTAACGCTGTAATACAACAGTAACTCATAACTTGTACATACATGCCTTGTTTTTAAAGGAGGTTATCAGCTGATAACTCACTGATATCAGTTTACTGGAAGTACATCATGGTATCACTGGAAATCTCAATAGAGGCAAGATTCATTTCAACACTTTACTTTTACGAGAGTTAATAGGTGTCAAAAACTACAAAACTATTACCATAAACATCTGCATAACTTAATCTAAAAGTGCAAATGTAAAGCTAATTGTTAGCCAGTTTTTCACTTGTACCTATATGACATTAGCTCAGTTACAGCTGATAAATACTTCTTAAATTTTCACTGTTTTTTAAGCAGGTATGCAGTCTTTTTATAATCACAGAATAAACCACATAAGCTGCAACACAACATCCACATGAGATGCCCTTTGGATTTTAACACACCCTTTCAGTGCAGACTGAACCATAAGCAGCCCCATGTGTATCAGCAGGATCTTTTTTTCTCTGCAGCGTCTGTATGCAAAGCAGCCTAACTGAAAACGCTTCTTCTATCTCAGCTTTAACTGATCTAGCTGGCCCCCACCTACAGCAGCCGACATGTTGGTTAGCTTTTATCCGTGATAGTAGCTGACCTGCTTTCTAAGAGACAAACTATGTAACACCAGCTTTCAATCCACCTAACTTAAAACAGCAAGAAAAGAATGTAAAGACACACAGAGAGGAAGATATTACACACTCCTTTGATGCAAACCACATGATCTGTACGTCGGGCAAGTTTAACAAAAACTTCTGCTACAGGTTTGACTTTTTCAGCCTGTAGACATCCATCATGAAACGGCAAGAAACAACACATTAAGAACCTCGGTGAGATTTTACCTTTTGACATTATTCCTTGAGTTTCTGTGGGACATATAGGTGAGTGTCCTGTGCAAGAATATAGGCTGAAATGTAACAGGGAGAGATGAGGGGGGGGAAAGCACTGTTAGAATTCTACGTCAGCATGCTGAAAGAAATGTTTCTTCTTATCTCAAATGGTAAAACTCAGCATGTGACTGCTTTCACAGAAAGGCAACACTCACAGCAATCAAGTTCCTTGTGCGGAGGAACCTGTAGATTTGGGTTGGTTCTGCAAATAAATGTAGAACATTACTTTAGGTATTACTAACAAATGAAAATTGAAACACTCAGTACACTTAAGCAGTGAAACAACCATAAATTATTCACATCCAAAACATTTTGAACTTTAATCTTCAAAAACGTGAGCTTTTTATCTGCTTCATATTAACTTCAGGGCACCTCTTTATGCTCTGGCAACTTTGGTTTTGTCCATTTTTGACAATTTGCAGACTATAAAAATAATTAAAAAATAAACTGATAGACAATCCTGTGTTGCTGCACTTCCTAAATGTTGCTCAAACACATTGCTGAACAGCAGCAACACATTAGTTATGATTAATACAATGCTTCTGTTCTTTCTCATCACCTCCATTGTAACAAAGTGCAGTTACTACAAGATATATGACAAAAATACAAAGCATGACAGTCCTTCAACACGTGAAATTAACAGTAAATGGCTAAAAGTGGACATGACCTCACACTACTTGTTGATGGTAATTTAAGTATGGAGTAGGGCAGCTCTACAGATGTAAAATGATCTGGTTCTCCAGCTATGCAGCCACTTATCTCACCATTCACATGGCCAGAGCAAAGCTCGCTGTGACCTCAGTGTAAACTCTACAAGTGATAGCTTTAAATATGAAACTTGAAGACAGCAGAAACTCACTCTCGAAGGCCTGCAAGAACAACTCGTGGTCGGCTTGAATAAGTTGCATGTTGGGCTTCTTGGCTGCAGCCATCACAGCGGAGGACGACTGGTACAACCCGTTGGCTTTTCCTCCAGAACCAAAACCCACCGGGTGGCTTCCACCTGAGGAGCTCTGCTTATGTGGAGCCATAGTCGAAACTGGGGGGAAATTGCCAGCAAAACTGTCCACCACCAAACGTGAAATGGTTTGGAAAAAAAGGAAAGAAATTCAGGTCCTCTTCCTTTGTCAAAACAAAAGAGCAGCGTTGGCACAAAACCAGCCGCTCAGGATAAGCACTGTTTACTCCTCATTTTAAAAACGGCTTGTGTACGTTTCTGTCTTTCACATTTTAGACTGGTGAAGCTATAATGCAACGTTTACGTTTAGGAACCAGTTTAACAGTTACTGAGGTCGGTGAACAGGCTTGAAATGCGCGAAACAAGAGAACAGCCTCCGGCAAGCTGACGCGGATGGCTAGCTACCCGGCTAACTTCCTTAGCCAGCTAGCAACAACCCGGGCTAACCGGCTAGCATCGTCTGGCACTCTGACTTCACCGATTAAGAACCCGAAAGCTGTTGACAAACGATATATGATTAAACATAGAAGTAGCACACGCGTTCAGGGATTCCGATGTCATAATTTCACCAAAATTCATATTATTTCTCGCCCAGTGGCTGCTGGCAAGTTAAGTTAGCGGTACCCGAAAACTCCACAAAATAACAGTCGGAATCCGTTCATCTTTTTCTAAATAAATTAGAACTAATATAGTAACTTTGTTATGTAGATAAACACATAGTCATTTGGGTTTTCTACACAATTTTCGCGTGATAATAATTCCAACGTGGGAATCAGAGATACATGCCCATGAAGCACTGACATAATTCCTAAAAAAGGTAACGTTTATCAATTGTCTGAGTTTATTTTGAAGGCGAAGACCGTATACGTTCCGTCATTTCTAGGTAAGCTTTGATAACTTGACCAATGGACGCTGCGGCTTCCACTATGATTTGTGTTGAAAGAACCCGCCTTCTAGCAGCTTTATCCAATCACCACGCTTGTTGGTAAAAATCTGAGTTGTCATTGGCTGGAATATTGGCCGGTCTCATGCTATGAATTGGAAGCAGGAGGTGTGGACGGGGACCCGTTTGCCGCCTGCTGCATGGCGAGCCGGGTCTCCTGAAAAGATTCAGGCAGTGGCATCGTTAGGGAGTCTGAATATTTAATGATATAGGCCTGGATCTCATTTTAATTTCCGTCCCAGAAATCTTAAAATAACACGGGTTAATAATGTTTTGAATAAAAGTGACACAAGTATTTGAGACGAACAAGGAGCTAGAATAAAATAAAAACAAAAGTGTAGTGTATCAAAGTTTTTTTCTAAAGTAAGAAATTATTTACAGTGTTATTTAAGTGTAAATTATTTGCCGGGATGTGCAACTTATTTACTTGGGTATGTGCAAAATCTCATAGTATGTGGTGTAAACAACTTGAAATAAGCAAAAAGATTTTTAAAAAATATCTTCTTTAAAGCTGTACATTATTGCAACAATTTTATTTCTGTAGCTGGGGGTGGGGGGTGGAGGCAGTGTCACTGAGGTTAGAAAAAGGCAGAGGTGAGGATGAAGTCAATGATGGAGGTGTAGAAGTGCAGCATTATTGTCTTTGGCAGGTAGAACTTTTTCAGCTGCTGCAGGAAGTACATCCTCTGTTGTGCTTCCTGAGTAAAGGAGCTGAAACTCATCTCCCACTTGACTGTCTGCAGTTAAACCAAAGCTCTGGCATTAAGATTATATTCTCGGTACCACACACATTCTCTAATAATCCCTGTATAAACACATTGTTCACAAATGTCTCCTCTTTTCACATCCTGTATTAAAAAAAGCTTTCAGCTACATGTGCAAACTAATGCTAGTAAGATGTTTCTTTCCATCCTTCTTTTGTTTTACAGCTGATGATCTCATGGATTTCCATGTGTGGAATTTCCTTAAATGCAGTAAAGATGGCTTAGCTGCAACTCATCAGCTCCATGACTTCAACTTTAATGGGAAGTTTTCATGTTACAATGTATGTGATATATAAGTTTCACCCTGATGCATTAATTTGACCCATTCTTGGCTTAAATGCTAAATCAAAGCGGCAGGTAATGGAGATAAACAAATACTGGCCTGATCAGTAGCAGAATGTAACAAAATGCATTTACTCAAGTACTGTACTTAAGTACAAATTCAAGGTATTTGTGTTTTACTTGAATATTTCCATCTGTGCAACTTTTAACTTTCATTCCATAGCATCTAAGAGAGGAACACTGTACACTTTTCTGCACTGCATTTGTTCGACAGCATTAGTTACTTTTCAAATTATAGTTTTTCATACCATTCCTATCCAGTAAAAATAAAAAATAAAAAAATCTCCAAATTGTGTAACTTTCATGCTCCTTTGTGGGTTCTTCTATTTCTTAAGATATATAAAGTAGAATTAGCTCAACCTTAACATCTACAGCAGCAAGGTGCACCATATGCAGCAGTAATATTTATCCCAAAATATATACAATATCAAAACACTTTCAGGGGCTATTTTACGGCAGAATAAGTGCTTTTACTTTTGATATTTTAAGTACATTTTACAGATAAAACATAACATTATTTTACTGAAGTAAAGTTTTGAATGCAGGACTTTTACTTGTACCAGTGTATTTTTACAGTGTGGTTTTACTAAGTAAAGGATCTGAATACATGAATTACTTAACTCAGGAGTCTATCTTAGCTAAGATAACAAATACACAATCTCTTATTAAAATTAAATAAATACACTTTCCAGACTCAGTCACTAATTAAAATCATGTCTTTGAATATGCATTTTTCTCAGAGTTTTGTTTTTCCTGGTTGCAATTTCTAGTCTTTTGAATCAAGCAGTATCAGTTACATGAAGCGGAATTCATGCCAGTGTCAAGCAATTAATTATTGGATTTAATTGCTAAAACTCCATATTCATATATTTTAATGATCCTCATTCATTTTTCAGCCCCTTTCATCAGCTCATCACACATTTGTTATTCACCACAAACTGAAACATTGATTAGTTTTATCATAAATCTTGCCATATTATGCTTCAAAAGATTCATAAACCGCTAAAATTAAGTTGAAGGGAGGAGGATGTGGAGGAAAGTGAGGCTCTCCATGTCCTTAGCATATATGTTACATGGCAATCATTTCTCCAGATATGGTTGGAAGCCAGTGAGTCTGTACTGCCAGCAGACGACTAAACCACTGACCCAAAAACATAATGAGGACTAAAATAGCTCCTGAGCACACAGCACTTGAATTTACACACTGGTGATGTATTTTCACTGTGTTACCAACTGCGACGGGGAAATCACTGAGAGTATGGCCGCTTAGCTCGGAGTTAAGTACAGACTTGACGGACATTGTATCAGTAAAGATAAACTTTATCTCCTGATAAGTTGTGCAATGCCATTTATTTCCATTTTATTTCTTTACTACCATCGTATCACTGTAATTTCATGTTCTAACTGTCCTTTTGTTCTTGTGTTTTTCCACCAGCCTGCAAGATTCACTTCCTTCTTATAAAGATTTTCTGCTGCAACCAGTTTTTTGCAAAATCATTTAGATTAAATTAAGAGAAAAGCATACGCAAATACAAATATCCTGATTTAAAATGACAATACTCTGTGGTTAAAAGGCACAAAAAAATCTTCCCAATGTGGATTTAACACACAAAACGGACAATCAAGTCATAAAAAGAACGGCTGAAACATAAATTCTGATCAATTCAAACATATTCCCTTTAATAGTAGCCATGGTAGTGGTTCAGCAGAGTTAAATAGACAGTACACTGGCAAAGAATCCCCGGAAAGTGAGCAGGGACAGTAGTGACAGCAACCAACCAAAGCGTAACCAAATCATTTTTCAAAAAACACAGACATGAAAGGAAAAAAATTTAAACTTGGGACAAATTAAACACATACAGAAGCTGCCTTTGCAAAGCACGTTAGACAACACGAAACAAAATACACTGACTTCTATCCTCTACCAATTTCTCGTCAGCATGAAAAAAATAAATCTCATAAAGGATGAATTAACTTCCCAGTGTTTGAAGTGTTTTTTGCGCTTATCCTGTTAAGTCCAGGATAATTACAAACCACAGCCGCCACAGGCATTAAAATCTCTGCTCGGATTATAGTCTTTACTTTAACAGTGCAACAAGATCGCTTTCAGCCTTTGAACTGACTCTGCAAGTTAGAACCAATGTTAGAGATGGGATGTTTGATGTGATGAATTTCCGTTTAACCACATCCACACTTTCCCATCAAACGTATCAGTCACATGACCTCATGCCAATTTTCAAGAGAGGAATCTGCTATTTTTTGGCAACCAGTCCCATGAAAACTTGAAAAATATGATACAATCTTAGCCTGATGATCTATGAAATTCCAGTGTTTGATAAAGTTACAGTCTTGAGATGACTATATTCCTATATTCTGCTTTCAATCTTTGTCTTGGGTCTGTTGATAATTTCAAACAAAATGATGAAGTGAATTCAAACCAATTCTAGAACAAAAATGTAACTATGATGCTATTTTCTGTTATAGCCATCAACTGTTATGTCAATGAGTTACATCTATATCTCAAGTTAGAGTTTGTTTTTTAATAAGTGCTACAAAAAATATTCAATTTGTAAGCATGAGAAAACAGTTGATATGGAGGTAATTGTGTTGTGAGCTTTAAATAACGGGGTTAAAATAACTTAGTAGCAACAACAGTCACACTTTGTTTCTGCACCAAATCAAAAGTAAAGTGTTCCCACTTTTCAGAAAAAGCAGTCATCAACAACAAAGCAATGAAATCCTTCCCGCTTGGCAAAAAAGTGCAAAGTTACCTTGAGAAGCTGTTGGGGTTTTTTTGTATTAATATGGACGAAGGTCTGCAGACCGTTTCAGGCTAGTTTATCATTTAAAGTACAGAGACAGACAGCGCCCAACACCCAAAGTGTACTCGTTTTTTCAGACACATCCTGATTGATACTGTTCGTTTTGTGCCCATCAGTGTTTCTGACTTGATCTGAGGCATCATCATCGTAGCTGAGCATGCCTGATCTCCAACCAACTTGATTCTGGCCCACATAAAGATGGAAGCTGAAGCTATCCTGGATAACGACAAACACCCTGCAATGAAAATGACATCTACTGGGTGCTTGGCTTTGGCTGGAGAAGCTCAGGTCAGCCAGGTTCTAGTGTTTTCTCAATAGTATGTACGTCATGAGCAGGATGAGGCCGGCCGACAGGGCGGCGATCACAAACTGGTGGATGGAGAGGACGTTCTCCAGCGTGTGGATCCTCTCCTCCATGGCGCTGGTGTGGAAGTAGTCGTAGATGCCAGCCGCAATGCTCCACAGCGCCCACACAGCATCCACCACCAGCGGCATGGTGAAGCAGACAGGGAGGCTCAGCTGCAGATCAGACAGGCTCCGTCAAAGACTGGAACAAGGACAGAAGATATGCAAAAGTTACAACATGGCGCTAAGCAAAGTTAGACATGAATATCAAGGCTGAAATTTTAAAATGACACGTTTAAGAATCAAGACCTCAGAAATTCACTGGCAGTGACAATTCAGGGTCTCTTAATTTTTGAACAACATTAAAAGCTAAAGTTCTTGTTCCAACAGAGCATCAAAAATCTCAGCAATTTTGTCTTTAGAATCACTAAAACATATTTAGTTAGTTATACAGGCATGACAATCAATGTATTAAAGGAATAAGGCCAGTGTGCCATGCCCAAGAGTACACGAGGCTTCTAGGCTAGTCAGAGTTCAGTTCAGGCACAGAGAGTGGACATAGCACAGGATTTCTGGAGAACTTTGAATGTCCCACTGTTTGAGCACTGTTGACTGAAAGCTGTACAAATCAAAACAACTCCAAAGTTCTGTAGCAACCACTTCAATTACAATTCTTTAAATTATTAATTATAAAGATGTGGATGACAAGAAAGTCCTCATAGTCTCCCCTTATTACAAGCATTTGTTTTCCTGGTGCATGTGCAGCCAGTCGATGCACCTTAATGTAAATAATTCTGTACAACTACGGTCCCTGGTGTTCAATCCAATGCATTTCTTTACGAATGGATGGAAGCTTCATCGTAGCCATCAGGAAGAGGCTATTTTGATCCGTTTTTACCACCCAGTTTTTGAAAACATGCACATAGAGCATTACTGCAAAAACAACTAGATCAAGAATATATGGTAAGAAATAAGTAATGACGTTGGTAGGGGTATAGCCAGAAACGTGATTCTTTTTCTTAGAAGACTGACAGAGAGAGAGAGAGAGAGAGAGAGAGAGAAATTGAGAACTATGCATGTATCTGTAGGTTACACATCCAGCATGTGTTAAAGTAGCTATACTTTAAATTACACTACTACACAAGTTGTCAACACAGTCAAGCATCCGAAAAGCCTCTTAGCTAATTCTTTATGCAAAAAGTCCATTTTGTTTAACTTACTCCTGCAAAATTCTATGAATGGAGTTCAAGTTGATTCACATACAGACGCAAAGCTTCATGGAAATGAGGTATGAGGGGGGCTATTGAAACTGAATGTGAAGAGGGTCCACATTTTTGTGCTCCGCCACTGTTTAAAAGATTTCTATTAGTTACATTTTGACGCAAGCAACACGGCCGCTAAATTGTTTAAAATGTGCAGAACTGAGTGAATGCTAGCGCACATACGGCCGACTATAAGTGTGAAGAAAAAAATGAAGCCTCTTGTACAGAAACTTAGAGAATCTCTGTTAGCTAGCTAACGCTTTAGCTACAGACGTATCCCCTCTCATTAGTTAGCTCTGTTTTTTTTACTGTCCGCCATTACTTACAACATTAGCTACTTCTGAAATTCACCAGGTCCGGACAGTCTTTCCACCATCCCAAACATGTACATTTCACTTCATCGTATTACACATGCAGCTACTGTGTTTCAATGAAACTGGAATCCCATCGGCTGTCAGCTTCTTCGTCTACTTCCGGGTGTGTTCTCCATCAAGATTCCCCTGGCGACAAAGGTATGCCAAACTTCATTCGAAAAGACGTTGCTTTTTAGGATTTCGCTGACTGTCAAAAATATATTAAATGAAACAAAAACTTAGATATTTTAAAATTGGAAGTGTCATCTTCGGGGACATTCGGCAATAACATGAAATCTTTAAGGGTGATTTTATAGGTTAATCCCATCAACCCCTGTCAGGTGAATGATTCCGTGGAGAGAAAATATAAACACGGGCAAACAATTTCTAAAGTATGCTAATTGTGTATGTTCAGTGTGTAATTGGTTGTTGAATGTCACCATACTTTCGAATTATAATGGAAATTATTTAACCTGCATGACAGCACGATTTGTCTGTTACCTGTTGAGTCAAAATAGGATATATCTTGAATGGACTTTGGTATAGTGTGTCTTTCCTGCAGGTGAGCTGATTGTACACTTCACGTCGCATGATGAATTTACTCTTAACCCTTCAAAAAAATTGACAAAACAACAACAACAAAAAAAAAAAACATATCAACAATCACACCACTGTTAAATTACCAACCACTGCGCGATTTACACTGCCAGGCGCGGTGGCCAAGTGGTAAGGCGTCGGTCTCGTAAACCGAAGATCGCGGGTTCGAACCCCGTCCGTGCCTGAGGCAAACGATATCGTGTGTACTTACTTTTGGTGCGAGTCCTTAGTAGGGCCCGACCCCTGAGCCTCGGACCCTGTTGGAATGCAAAGAATAGATTAAGGAACCTGCACTTGCGTGTGGAAAGAAGCAGGACGCTTCACCTCCATCCGTGAAACCTGGTAGGCGTATGTAGCGCATAAGGCCGCACTAAAAAGTCAGTGGCACCCATAATCTAGGCCCAATAGGAAGCCCATCATCTTGCATTAACTATGAGACTCTTAGTTATTTTTGCTAATTTTCAGGGGTTAACTCCTCATAGAGGGTAACTCCAAGAGATCCCAAATTTGGCCACTATATACAGACTTTGATGATGAAAACTAATGAAAAATCAGTCAAAGAGCGTTGCCCCTGCACCTTGATGCTTCACCATGACACAAGAAGTGCTGTCTAACTAAGTCTTATGTGTTCTAATCTGTCTCAAACTTTACATGGTCGATGAGGATCTGGCCTTAATCACTAATTGTGACATATTTTATTGTGCAGTCAGTTTTTCTTTAAAAAAAAAAAAAAAACTCACACTCAGGACCCTATAGGCGATGTTCCCTCTAAATTTTTCATGATTCTGAGCAAACACACAAACTCCCTGAACGTCCCTTGGACCACTGTGAGCAACATCAGACGTGTGCACTGTGGTCACACCAGCATCACATCCATTCAAGTTACATGGTTCATTAAACGAATCAAATTACAGCATTTACATTTCTGTTAAAACACTTTGACAACAGGAGCCAGTTGAAGGCTGCAGTGATTTTAGTGACACTACAATGTATAAGAGTGAAGTTATTGAATATTTGTCTCTCTTTACTGTTGCAGCGGTTTTGCAAATTGCAGACGGACCCTGTTCACTCCATAGACACCAATGTTATTCCTGTAGCTTGAAAGACAGCTACTTTTGATAAAACTGGGCTTGTAGCACATTGTCTGCCTTGCAACAATGGGAAAGAGGCACCGTTTATGTTTTGACAACCTATATCTAATGAGTTATTGATGCTGGAAGTCTGAATCTGTGAATATCTTTCCAACTTTACTGGACCTGGGGCCACTACCACCTAAGGAGTGATATATTTAATTTTGAAAAAAGCATTTAGCCATACTTAAAGCTTTAAGTGCTTTATTAACATGGAACTAAAAATTTTGTATTGTTTTATTATCACAGGTTCTGTCTGAAAAGAGGTGGCATCATTTTAAACAGTGAAATCAAACTAATAAAATGTAATGACCAACCAGTGTGCAATACTGGATTCTGCAAAAACATAAACAACTTTTTTTTTTTTACATCTAAATCTTATCTTAACACAGTTAATGTATTAACTTATTTTTGTGTGTATGCATGCATGTATTTATTGATTTATTTAGTACTGTTAACATCAGAGTTCTGAGTGAATTTTTCTTAAGATAGGCAAAGGCCATTTATTGATTACATATAGGCTGTTAAATGTTTATTAAAAACTAAAAAGCATTTAAAAAAAACCACTGAGGCATTCATTGAGTCACTAAAATACTGTAGAGTACAGACCACATCAGCATGATTATAAGCATCCTCTGGTAAATTAACAACCAGATACTGATGTCTCTCACCATATGGACTTCAGGAGATGACTGGGGGATGATAAACTGTGACCTACTGGTTGGGTTCTCTCTGTTCTCATGTTTCTTACATGTTTGTCCACTGACAGCCGGGTCCTAATGTTTTTTGAGCAACACACCATACTATGACGTTTTTACAAGGATGGTTCTACTATGGAACCAGTTTGACATGTTCAGGTGTTCTTTGTGTGAAAACTCAGAGATTTCAGGTATCAGAAGGTGGTTTTCAACTTTCTTTGTTAACTTTCTGCTTCAACTTTAAATTGAATTTCCTTCACTAACCCAGCCCTCTGGACTTCCACTAAGCTGTGTTCCTATTGGCTGTCCAGGTGGCTGCTTGGTATTATCAGGAACACCTGAGTAGCTCAGTGTTTTCCTGCTTTAATTGGCGCCAGCCAGTCAAACATTTCCTCTGCTTCTCTTCACCAGTGAACTGGGTTTGGCTCCGTTGCTTTAGTTTGTTCCTTAGGCGTTGGCTTGCAGCTTCCAGCAGTAAAATCGTCTTTAATGTGTTTCTTGGTGTGTTTTAGGGCTTTGTACTGGATAGTTGTCTTGGTAAATGTGGTTCTTTAGCCACAGTTAGCACATGGTGCTAATGGGTGCAGTGATTAGTGGATTTGGTGCAGCTGAGTTGTGTCTTTATCTTGGCTGTAGTGAGTCTTCAGAGATTTTTGGTCAGACACATCCTGTATTCTTGTTTGTGAAGCAATGTTGGTTGTCCAGAAGGTAAGAGTTCCTGTCCTGATTCTCTGTTCTCAGAGGTTCTCTGGTAGGCTGCAGGAGACTTTAGCGTTTGGGTTGTGCTAGTTTGGTTTTTGTACGGTTTCATTTGGACGACTATCTTGAGGCCCCTCCATGTGGTTTAGTGAGGTTTTCTGTAACAGTTCTACAAAGCAACCTGCAGCAGAAGAGACTCTGAGAGTTTTTAGGAAGTTCTGGAGACCAGACTTTAGAGCAGCAGAAACATTTGTCAGCAGTTTGAGCAGGAGAAGGTGAGCTTCAGAGTAGAAATGAGATGGAAACCTTCTTGACCCGTGTGGTGAGGTCTTGTACCAAGAGTTTGAGCAGGTTGTGAAGAGTCTGTAGTTCTTTGGTCTGAAAGCACAAGAAGAGTCGACTCATTAAAGGAGAAAACAGGAGATATTGTTGGTTCTTCTGTCGCTCTGCAGTTTCCTTAGACTGAATATCAAGTTTATATTTTAAATGATTTCCCATGTGAGCCCAAGAAGACTTCAATAAACTCCCTCCATCCCCTGGACACAACATATTTTATTACCATGTTAAATCATTTTTTTTTTGTTTGTTTGTTTGTTTGTTTTTGAGTTTTAATCATAGTTTTTTCTCTTTGCTTGTTTAGTTTTGTAATCTGTGTGAAAGGTGCTAAACAAGTAAAGCTGAATTGATAAACTGAATAATTGACTAACTCATGATTGTGACAACAGAAGTATTTTCATTGTGATTTAAGGGTTTGTTTCATTTTTAAGGTTGGGGTTAAAATCTTGACAGAAAAAAAGATTAAAGAAATAAACTACAGTAAAAAAGCAATTAAATCAAAGGAAAAAAACATTTAATATAATAAAACTTTTAAAAAGAAAATTAAACATTAAATACAATTAAATTATATTAGACAAAATATTTAATTAGATAAACGGAAGATACAAAACATGTAATTATGAAATTAAACAAAATTTTTTAAACAAAAATATTAAACATTAAAGATGAAATATTTTAGATAATTGAGCATTAAAAAAAATACAATTAAACAAGAATATTACACATTTAGAAAAATAAAAAACATTTAATGAGATTATTAATCCTTTAAAAGTCAAAACATTTAATTAAAAAATTAAATGTTTAATTAGAAAATTAAATCTTAAAGACAATAAAACTTTAAATAGGAATTAAACAGAAAATACAATGAAGCATTAAAAAAGAAAATTAGACATTAAAAGGTGGTAAAACATTTAAAAAGAAAAACCTTAGCAAAGATTTAATCAAAACATTAAACATTGGGAAAGAAAAGGAAATTTTTCAAACAAGCCGATAAAACATTTGAAAAAAGAACAATTAAACATTAAAAAGACAAAACATTTCGAAATCAGATCAGACATTAGAACAGAATAAAAGGTGAGAAAAGAGCAAAACTAAACATTTAAGAAGAATCAAACTAAAGATAAAACCTTTGAAAGGGCACCAGTTAGACTTTAGAAGATCAAATTAAACAGAGGAGACAATAAAACGATCAAAAAGAGCAAAAACAGATAAAGGTCTTGAAGTGTTTTCTAGTCTGAAACAAAAACATCAAGTTGTTTCTTCAAACATTTCCTCTTTCTATGTTCTTGGTTTGATTGTGGACAGATTTACTAAGAGCTCATTTCAGAAAACCGCTTTCCAGATAAAGTCTACTAGTAGTTGAAGGCATCGATCAAACTAATGTTACTTTCTGATCTCCACAAACTTTACTGTTCAATGAAGAGAATCAAAGTTTGTTGAGGATTTCTAAAAAACCCACAGGTGAAGGTCTGAGAAGAACTCAGATGGATGGTCTAAATGTGAAATCAAGACTCATGGTCACAAGTTTTAAGGCTTCTGTTAACCAGAAAGTTCAAAATAACAGAGAAGTACTGAGAAACTTTTAAAATTTCAGTCCTCAGACTGTCTGACGGTTCAAACTAACAGAGAACTACTCAGGAACTTCGAAGATATCAGTCCTTGGACTGTCTGAAAGTTAAATCTAACAGAGAACTACTGTGGGACTTAGAAAATTTCAGCCCTCAGACTGTGTGAAAGCTCAGGTCCTGAGGACTCGGGAGGTCTCGAGTCTTTGGAAAGTCTTGGAATTGAGGGTTCAACCCTCCAGCACAAAGGTTGAAGCCCAACCTCCTGAGAAAAACGGTCAAGACTCGAGTAAAAAAAAAAAACTCGAAAATGGCAAAAAATAGATGATAAATGCGCAAAAAAAAACATGAATTAGTCAAGTAGCTCAGGGGGATAAGAAGAGGACTACCAAGTGGAAGGTCACAGGTTCAAGACCCACCAGTGGCACTTTTCTTTGTTCGTCTTTGTCAGGATTTTGATAAAATTTAAAAAGGGTCTGGTCTTGAACCAGCAACCTGCGGCTCCATAGGCAAATCCTTAACTCTCTGAGCTACAGATCAGCTAAAAAGAAATAAATTCGTCATCCCTTTGGCATCGTAGTTTCTGAAGTGACCACATGGGCAGAGCCAAGGCGGAGTCTGGGTGGAGTCAGGGTGGAGAGTAGGCAGGGAGGTGGGTGGCGGCCTCCCCCCTCTACTCCCCCACCTCCCCCCACCACCCACCACACCTTCCCCCGCCCGACGAGTTCTTCGAGTCTCGATGAGTTCCTCGAGTCTCGACAGGTTTTCCTGAGTTTCTTGAGCTTCCACGAGGTCGGAGGCAGAACAAGTTGTCATGAAGAGGTGTTGAAGTCGGCCAGGATGGAGTGACTTTATACAGCGACTAGAAGGAAGACCACTAGAAGAGCAGGTCTTTAACCACCATCCATAAAATCCATGGAGTCGCTCCAGAGAAATGAAGGGAGGTCAACTTTTTTCAACCTCCATCCACATGTTCAACTTGATATTTTTACTTGGAGATTTTTAGCACCACAAACCTTTAGTATCACACTTTATTATCCTTTATTAGGACTTTAATGGAATCCACCAGCAGATTTATTTTTTGTTGAGAAACTTTATTCTTGCCATCGTGGAACTGCAGTATTTAAAACTGTTCCTTCTATTTGACCTCATGTTTATTAGTTTTAGTGGAGAAAGTTTGAATTGTCAATTAGTCTCTTAAAAACTAAACAATAAATTGGATTAGTCAAGAGGTTTAAATTTCTTACTTTGTCATATTTTAAATATGACAAAAAAAATATAAAAATAAAGCGTCTTGAGACAATTTGACCTGTAATTGGCATTATATAAATAAAACTGAATTAAAATTGTATGTATCTTGTAATGTTGGAGTAATTCAGCCATATATGTTGGAAAACACATTTTCTTTGTCCATTAATCTGTTGATTGTTTTCTCCACTAATTCATTTCTTGTTTTGGTTTATAAAATGTCAAACCCAAATATATTCAGTTTACTGTCATAAAAACCAACAAGATTTACATTCATGATGCAGGAATCAGGCAGTTTTTCACTTTTTATCTTAGTTTAGTCAGAAAGATAGTTGATAATGTGTGAATTGTTGCAGCTTGTGAGCCGTAGAAGGTTTTAATCTTTGGGGCCGAGTGTCAGAAAACATTTAGAAACCAACATCAACAAAACACTCAAAGATTTGAACATCATTAAAGGGAAATCCAACTTTTGCATGACAATGTCTAATTAAAGGACATTTATTTCCAACATAAATGTGTGATATTCATCCTCTGGAGCTTTCTCTTCACATTGTCTTCCACCTGGACTGGTTTGGTCAGGAGCATGTGCAACAAACATTTGAAAAACTGCACTTTAACATCAATGAATGACACTGAAGTTTAATCTCTACATAATGAGACTGAGTCTGGATGTGCTGCTCTGTCATTAACTCCTAAGTTTAGGGAAAGTTCAAACAAAAGAGGACAGTTCAGATAAGACTTGAGAATGAGCTTATTTTGAACAAACAGCTCAGACTTTCTGAGCTTCAGCACCTCCAGCAAGATATTTTGAAAACAAGCAACTCAACAGATCCAGAAGGTGGAGAGAGTTAGCTTTAGCTGAGCCAAAGAACATGTGGCATGCTAACCTAGCAAACATTTCAGACTTTTCTCTGTGAATTCTGAGAAATAATTTACTATTTAATGACAGAGCTACACATCTTAACTCAGTCTCATTAAAACACACTCTAATTCAGTGTCATCCATCCGTATTAAAATGCAGTTACCCAAAATGTTTGTTGCTTGAGCTCCAACAAAACCTGTCCAGGTAGAAGGCCACTTTGACAAACAGGAAGTGGAAGATTCCAAGCAGATTTATAGAAGGGGGAACAGGACTGTACTAAGTGAGGTCGAGTATAGAGGGGTGTTTTGTGGGTTTTTAAGGCTGATAATAATTATTACTGAGACATTTGGAGTAGATATTCATTTGCAGTAAATGAAAATATTTAAAATCTTGGAGCTAAACTTAGAAGAACACAAACTCTAACAGAAAACTTTGTTGATACGTTTTTGTTTTGTTTACAGATGTTAAGTTAAAGGAGTTTTATTCGTGACGTATAACCAATCAAATCACTCCAGAAGACAGAGCGACCACAGGTAGATAAAGGTTCAGAGCCAAAGTAGCATCATGTTTAAATGTATTTATTACCGTAAATCAGTAAAAAATAAAATACTGATAATCAGTAAATCAGTCAGCCAACAATTACTACAATTCTACAATGTATGTCTCTTTCCTTTGACTTGTTATTTGTACAATATACGATGTATATGATGGCGTTTTTTCATACCAAAGGCTACACTATGATGTTTTCTAAGAGACATACTATGTTACTCTGTTCTGGCCCTGGGCTGCTGCACTCCTCCTCTGTTGTTTTCTGGATTGTACTCAGCTGCATGCCTTCGTCCACCCGGCCTCCGTTGACTCGTCCCGCCTGCCGTCTCTGGAGCTGAAGCTGGACTGGAACAGACCAAAGTACAGTCCAATCATGATGCCAGCTGCCTCTCAAAAGGCTCCTTCATCTAGTGGAACTTCTTCTGAGGGGAAGCTGAGCTGGCCCGGCAGAACTTTGGAGATGTGTTCCAGTGGTTGGTGGATGTGTGGGGAGATAGAGAGGGACCTTTGAATTGTTCAGAAAGGAAAACAGGAAACCCATTGGTAGTTTTAGTTTAGGGTGCTACTGCGGTGTGTTTATGGGTTTTAAGAGGTGAACAGGAAGAGTTTTTTTCGTATTGATTATCTTTTACTTTGTTCCTGGTTGGAATGCCCATCAATGTCAACATGAAGTTCACTTTTAGTTCTGTTGATTTATTTTTATTTTACTAACACCCATTTGTTTTTAACCCCCTCACATGTTGTGTTGTTGTAAACTTACTCTTTCAAATAAATTCTCATCTAACCCTCTGGAAGCTAGCGTTTGGACTGTTTTTGTGTTGCTCCTCACCTACTGACAGCTGTGGACTAAAGGCTATACTATGACGTTTTTAGAGTGACATGCTATACTATGATGTTTGTTGGGCGACACACTATACTATAGGCTTTTTTAATTGACATATTACTGTGACTTTTTTTTGTTTTAGTTTTTTTGTTTTTTTTAGCAACATATAAGAATTCAAACAGTTTTAAAAGTTACTATACTTTTACTTGTGCAATGAAATTATTATTCTATGGCATTTTTTAGATGACATATTATACTCATGTTTTCTTGAATTACACACTATTTTGACAATATACTGCACTATGACAGTTTTTGAACCACATATCATACATGACAATTTTAGGCAATATCCTATCATTTTGCACTTTTTGAATCACATAATAATCTATGTTTTGTTTTTTTTTCTTGCCAACATGCTGTACTATGAACTACAGGCCATACCATGTTATTCTTGAGTAAAGCATACTATACTTTGACATTTTCTGAACTACATCCTATACTATGGCATTATACACAGAGCGCTTTGGTTACATGTTGATTTATAATCTAGATTTTTTTCTGTTTTGTTTTTTGACAGGATTACCACAGACCTGACCATGAACACCGTCGACACCCACCTCAGGGAGACGCTGTCTAAGATCTCAAGGCTGCTTGGTCGTGGTCTTTCTGGCACGTACTCTTCCAAGATGAGCCGGGAAGTTAACACTGATGGAATGACACCAGGTCTAAGCCGACAAACTTCCAATTCCTCCTCAACCCATAGTCTCTGGGAAACCTACATGGAGTAAGAAAAGTAGACAGAGAAGTAATTAAGTCTGTACACAACATATTAAAAAGAAATCATGCTAATAAATTAAGTACAAAGAACCGAATTCGCCAATATACTGGAGACCAGAGCTATTTAATTTGATAAGTATAACCTTTTTTAGTAACATTTCAATTATTTGAGAGCAGTCCTAAAGAACTGCCTGTAATCCCAATCAAAAAATGGGTTTGGAGGAAGAACATAGATGGTAATCTGGATATACATGAGTTAGGCTTTATAACTACTATTGGTAGTATTGGTGGTAGTAATAGCAATGTGACTACTACTAGTAGTAGTGGTAGTACACAGAACTACTGCTGCTGATACTGGCACTGCTACTACAACTTGTAATACTATTACAAATGCTGATACTACTTCTACGACTCTAACAGCTGTTTATACTACTACTGCTGCTTGTACTTTTAGTATTACTACTACTGCTTGTACAACTATACTACAGCTACTATTAATCGTCTGGTATTTGGTTGTCAAGCTGCTAGCTCGCCTTAGCGTTTTGCTAGTGGCTAACTCGTTAGCTCTCATAGACTGGAAGCTCTCAACAAGATTTCATAATGAAAAAAGAGCCAAAAACTATTCTTACCTATGAAAAGTCATTCCAAGTTTCCTTGTCTCAATCGTACGACATAGTGTGTAATTGTATGCAGCACAGTGAGACGGCATACTTGTTTCCGTTTTCACGCTGTCTACATCAACTGAATGCACTGAAACTTTGCCCCCACTAGCTTAGCCTCGCCGTAGCACGCAGCTCAAAGGGGCGTGTCCTATCTACTCATTCATATCTATGAGAACAACGATGGCTGCACATAAGGACGCCTGACGTTGATTAGCTGCGTAAATACCATTATATACAGTCTATGGTAAATACGTATGTGAATCGCATCATTGGCTGCAGCAGCCAGTCACCGGTCACTCACTGACTCACATTGAAAAATAGCACAGAATGAATTGTTATGTGTTTATTTTATTTACAATTTAGGTTGGAATTTTTTTTTGTGCGCAGCGCAGATTTTCTGTGCGCGGAGACCGTGTCAACAGTGCGCAATTGCGCACGCGCGCAGCTAAGAGGGAACAGTGCCTATAGGACAAAAATGCAAAAAAAAACTGCAACGATGCAAATTAGACGCAACCGCACACAGGGCTTTTAAAACTTAACAATATATGCAACACTTATAAGCATTTTTTAAGCATAATATTTATAATAAATTCTTATTTTTCATTATAACAAACAACAAAAATTAGCAAATGCGTATGTAGAATCAGTTTTTACTGCCCTCAAGCCATCCCAGTGCAGAACTGAAACATATTCATAAAAGTTATGACAAATATAGGCAAGACAGCATTGTTATATTTATATTCATTTATATTATTATTCAGTTAAATACACCATTAGAAAACTTGGATTCATGTAGGTAGTACTTTGAAGAGAACTCAGAGAAAGAACTGCAACAAAGGTTTACCCCTCATGAGGATCACAATGACTTTTATTGAACAAAATGTGAAGGATGCAGCAGTGAACACAAATGCAACACAGAGGTTTGACCAGCAGATGTAACTGTTGTGTTAGATGCACAAACAGCTGCTAAAGTCAACAGTTTTCCCTCCTTATGAGGAGAAAGTCTATTTTGAGGTTTTATTCGCTGGTTTCAGGACATTTGTACCATGATCTCGACCCGACCCTGGGTCCCACTGTCCTCAGTCCAGCTGAAAAACAAGGAAACATCTGTGAAACAACAAAAAGCTGTGTGTCTGACTTGATCAGAATGATAAACATCTGTTGATAAAAGATGAGGCTAGGTGCCTGAAATGGGTGTTTCTTTCAAAAATAAAAGCACAACAGATGAGTCGGTGGTGATGAACGAATTCAGTGACAGTCCTCCACCACTGAAGTCTTCCTATGTTATCAAGAACAGTCCACTAAGTGTGCAAGACAAACACCCGCTGATGCTTGTCTTCATTTCAGATTTGCACATTAAAAAACTAAGAGCTACATGTTATAAAAACATAGAACAAGAGGAGTCATGTTTTTCTTCCCTGTTGTAATCTTGACCTAACATTTGTCCAGATTTTGTAGAGGGATTTCTCCACCAGAGATCAAAAAACACAGAATAAAACTTACAGTAGACAGAAAGATGAGACAAATAAACTCATAAATATGTTGGACAGAACGAGGCCCCGTACCAGAGTTAAATCACTCAGATCCAGAGCTCACGGTGATTTAAAACTGGAAAGCAATTTTTTAAATACCCAGAAAATATCTGCAGTCGATAAAATGCTCTCAATAGCAGCAGCTTTGCGTGATTTAGCTGATAAAAAGAACAATTAGCGTGCTCAAAAGTGAAGCTGTGATAGTACAACAAAATAAAAACGAATGACTTAATTGCTGTGCTTTAATATTCACCTCACATTTTTATTATTTAACCAGGAATAAAAGTAAGAAACATGTTTTCGAGTGACTGCTGCATTATTACCCCTCTCTGCAGTGCCCCCTGCTGATCACTGTACAAATGCAGCTGTCAGAATTACAAGCTACAGATCTGTAAAATGCAAAGTTTGTATGTGCTGCTTTTCATACTCCACCGAGGAGTAATAAAAGCAGTCTGTCTGTCAGCAACAATATTCAAAAACGGACAAACGAATTTGGATGAAATTTTCAAGGAAGGTCAGAAATGACACAAGGACCAACTGATTAGATTCTGGCAGTGATGCGGCTTATAGTCTGGATCCACGGATTTGTTAAAGATTTCTGCATCATTGCAAGACAGCGACATGGCATCACTGTAACAAGTGAACTCTACGTCAGCTGCCTGCTGACGATCACATGATTGTGATCCCACTACTAACCGACTGTTGCGGACTTATCGTGACTTATCTGTCAGAAATGATTCAAGGAACAATTGATTAAATTGTGGTTGTGTTTCTGAGTCCTATCAATTCCCGTTGCCTGCTACATATCTAGGTCACACAATATGGCATCTGTACACAATGTACACATGCATAATACACGCCTGTGCTCAGCGCAAGGTCATTTTGTTTGTGGCTACATCTATATTAAATGGCCACATTCTATGGTGCCGAGATTTCAGCTGTCAGAAATGATACAACAAATGAGCAGCCTTGGCAGAGTACTGCGCTCTCTGAGTGCTTTTCTTGTTTTGTAATAAAAGTATTTTCCAACTTTCCTCTCATAAGCAATGCACAGACATAAATACCTGAAATTTGATGCACTTGCCTCAACAGTGCAACTGTAAAGTGAAGCCATGGATCACAATGCTAAGATGCTGTTAGAAGAAGCTATTAGACAACTAACATAGGGATATAAAATCAGGCTGTGGCTGTAGAACTGGCTTTTAAGCCCACAGAGATTCTGAGATATTCCAGAGAAACAGTGATTAAACTGCTTGGAAAAGATGTTGAAGACGAGCAGGAATCCCTGCAGATCAACTTCTAATTCAGAAATGGTCAGCTGAACTTCTTGAAATGTTAAAGTTGACCTTGTTTTATCTCCTGTTTATGTGCTGAAGATGTCATTCTAAAAAATATTTATTAATCTGTTGTCCTGACACTTCATGTACTGTTTAGTATGTTCAAGACTTTTCGGTGAGTTTCTGCTCGTCTGAATCAAAGCTCCGAGGTCTGAGTGATCAGTTCTGCCACTAACACAGGCATTAATAACTTATATTTGTGCTCCTTAAAATTTAAACACTCTTCCTCCCACCAACACATTTGCGAACACTGTTAGGATTGTCACTGCAGGAAGCTTAAAAAGCAAAGTAACAGCTTGATTAATATAAGGAAAAGTTCAACAAAAAACAAATCTCTGCAGCCCAGAGCATCGATCTGAGTCAATCATAAACTCACATACTTAATAAGGTACTTTCCTACTTTGAGTAGACAGTGGTCTCTTTAAGGATTTAGTTCAAATCTAACCTTGGGATAAAAAACAATTGTCCAATATTAATATAAATGTAAAGCTGAGCTGTCTGTCGGATTTTTAAGTGTCTGTGTGCCAATATATCTGAAGATGCATTGCTTTAAAGTTTTTTCTACATAAAGCTTGTTCCACTGAGCTTTTCCTGTTCAAACCCCCCAGAAATTTACTGAGCATCAGCTGGGTTTGGCTCAGAGTTTAAAGGAGTCACAGCTCAACTGCTTGCAATAAGAATTTGCACATGAATTACATTACCAGATAAAATACAACAAATGCAACAGCAATATTTTTTCTCAGAATAAGGAAATATTTATGGGAGAACACAGACAAATGCAGTCTTGAGTCTGCAAATTCCCTCCTGAGCTGCAGACGACAGAAAACATTCCGGCTGCTTTGTGTTTTTGTTGAACTGTCCCATTAAATTTCTGACATTTGAGTTTAAGAGGCTTCAAGAGGTGTGACTTTCACAGTAATGGTTTCTGTTAGGATAAAAAATAAACTCAGACCAGCAGGTTAAGCTGTTAAAACATGTAAAGAGGCCCTGCGTCTTTGTGTGTCCTTACAGGATGTGCTCTTCTTCTACATGCTCTCGAACTGCTACTACAACTAAATTAAGACAATGCATAGATGAACGATCGATGAAAACTCTCCCCACAGCAAGAACAAAGAGCTGTAAACATTGTCCAACCTTGTAAGAAGGTCTGGGAATCAAAGTAAAACAAATTAAGAGTCAAGAAGCTGTTGTGAATACAGATATCATTCTTCCAACAAAGGTCCCTGAAGGCTGAGGAGGAGCTCTCAAAAAGTCTGGACTCATCTGGACAAATAACATTTCCTCCTGGAGAGTTTACATACATGCAAGAAACCGGGTTGGTGGTGGTCCATTAATCCAATTATTTACTGTTCTGCTGTGGAAATCACACATTCAAAACATTATCTACTTGCAAGTAAGCGAAGATTTTTCTTTGACTATGACTGTAGTTTGGAACCAGGCTAGCTCATTTTAGCTTTTTTAATTCTATTATTCGTCCACGTAATTCTATTATTCGCCCACATCATTAATATTGTCCCATTATCACTGGGATTTTCCATTTCTGGAAAGACCCAGGACAGAATTGCAGATTCTGTGGAAAATGTGTGAAAATTAGTGGCTGTCACTTGATGAAATGAAATTCTCGGGAGAAGTGACAGATTTTTCTTTGTTTTCCAGATGTTGCAGCCACCCCGTGAGTACTTCAGATGTGAGAAGAAAAGGAACGGAAGAGAAACTCAAGATAACGGAGCCTGGGTGAGGGGCTCCTGAATACACGAGGGTCCATTCTTTTAAAAACGGAGCCTTTAAAACACAAGCACTTTCCAGCCGGAGTGGACAAAGCAGCAGCCAAAGAAGAGGCAGTCCACCGCCTGGTCCACCAGCCAATCGAACACCACCTCCCGGTTCCCTGAGCCAATGGTCACTCTGAGCTTGAAGTTGCTGCTGTCGCTCAGGTTATTGTTGTTGACGGGGAACAGGTTCACCACCTCCATGTCAAAAGTCACGGCAGAGCCAACAGTGACAGCAGGCAGCTGGTTGGTCATCTCTTTACCATTTACATAAACAGCACCTGAGATGAGAAACATCGGTACAAAACGTTAACAGGAGCATTTGAGTAATTTTACATACTTTTGCACATATTTACATTATTATATCAAGAGCCATTTCAAAGACATGAAAAAGCTAAATGCCTTAAAATCATAAAGAGATCAATGGGATCAGACTAAGATTTAGAGATTACTTAGTAATTTCACATAAAATTAAGGATTAAGTAAACGCAACGATTGTGATCACCCTAAATGTAAAATATCAAATAAAATACAATTCTACGCATTGGCAGAGAGTAATGTTAGATTATAGAGCTTTCTCTTTGCAGTTTGGTTGACCCAAAAATAAACATTTTCAAAACGGTCACATGCAAAAGAAAATTCTAAGGTAAATAAGTTCATTTTAATATTAATAACTGTGCTAATATTAAATGATGCAGAATTACATTTTGTTTCTACAATAACATCAACAAGTTGTTAGAAAATAAGAAATGAAGATAAATTAAAGTGCTTGCTGCCCCAAATAGTCACTGAAGCATCCAATGTGAAATAATCTGCTGCTAAAAATAGTTCCAAACAAACTATTGCTCCATTTTTCCTGTTATGAGTGATGTTTGCTAAAAGCTACAGTGGCCTGCTGCCTTAGGAGATAACTGAGCCTTTTCCAAAAATGAAACCATACATTTGTGAGCTGTTTTTCTGTCAGATTGTCCAAATAACTAATAGCTTAGTGTATTTAGGATTTCCTACACAGAAAATTCTGTCTTTGTGTGGTGATAATCTATCTAGTACTTTAAGAGCAGTCACAACTGCAACCTATAAACTGCATAAATACATTACCACTATCAAAAGTTTGGACACACCTTCTCATTCAATGTTTTTTCTTTATTTTTACTACTTTCAACATTGTAGATACATACTGAAGACATCAGAACTATTAAGCAAGATATATGGAATTATGTAAAAAAAAACAAATGAAATAACTCTAAATATGTTTTATGTTTTAGATTCCTCAAAGTAGCCACCCTTTGCTTTGATTACTGCTTTTCAGACTCTTGGCATTCTCTTAATCAGCTTCAAGAAGTAGTTTTCACTTCACAGGTGTTGTTTGTCAAGGCTAATTTGTAGATTTTCTTGCTTTCTTAATGGGGTTGGGACCATCAGTTGTTTTGTGCAAAAGTCAGGCTGTTTCACAGCTGACAGTCCTATTTGACAACTGTTAGAATCCATATTATGGCAAGAACCAATCAGCTAAGTAAAGAGAAACAACAGTCCATCATTACTTTAAGAACTGAAAGTCAGTCAGTCCGGAAAATTGCAAAAACTTTGAATGTATCCCCAAGTGCAGTCGCAAAAACCATCAAGCACAACGACAAAACTGGCTCACATGAGGACCGCACCAGGAAAGGAAGACCAAGAGTCACCTCTGCTGCTGAGGATAAATTCATCTGAGTCACCAGCCTCAGAAATAGCAAGTTGAGCATCTCAGATTAGAGTCCAGATAAATGCCACACAGAGTTCTAGCAGCAGACACATCTTTACATCAACTGTTCAGAGGAGACTGAACCAATCAGGCCTTTATGGTCAAATAGCTGCTAAGAAATCACTACTAAGGAAAAGCAACAAGCAGAATAGATTTGTTTGGGCCAAAAAACACAAAGAATGGACATTAGACCAGTGAAAATCTGTGCTTTGGTCTGAGTCCAAATTTGAGATCTTTGGTTCCACCTGCCGTGTCTTTGTACGATGCAGAAAAGGTGAACAGATGGTCTCTACATGCATGTTTCCCACCTTGAAGCATGGAGGAGGAGGTGTGATGGTGTGGGGTGCTTTGCTGGTGACACTGTTGGAGATTTATTCAAAATTGAAGGCACACTGAACCAGCATGGCTACCACAGCATCCTGCAGTGACATGCCATCCCATCTGGTTTGCGTTGAGTTGACCATCATTTAATTTTAAACAGAATCATGACCCCAAGCACACCTCCAAACTGTGTAAGGGCTATTTGATCAAGAAAGACAGTGATGGAGTGCTGCGAACAGATGACCTGGCCTCCACAGTCACCTGACCTAAACGCAATCAAGATGGTTTGGGATGAGATGGACCACAGAGTGAAGGCAAAAGGACCAACAAGTGCTCAGGATCTCTGGGAACTCCTTCAAGACTGTTGGAAAACCATTTCAGGTGACTACCTCATGAAGCTCATCAAGAGAATGCCCAGAGTCTGCAAAGCAGTAATCAAAGCAAAGGGTAGCTATTTTAAAGAATCGAAAATATAAAACATGTTTTGACTTATTTCACACTTTTTTGTTTACTACATAATTCCATATGTGTTCATTCATTCATAGTTTTGATGCCTAACAGTCATGAAAATAAAGAAAAATCATTAAATGAGAAGGTGTGTCCAAACTTCTGGTAGTGTATTTACCGTTGTGTCTTGACCAATCCTGCGTCCGTGTTTGGAAAAATTTATATTTAAAGTAATTAACGAAGTCATTGCTCCATTGCTCCATGTACATAAATGTACTGAGCTCTCTCTTTTCAGAGACGCTTAAAATGAACGCTGCTGTCTTTTGCTGCAGGTATTTTTTTTAAACTCAGAGGAAAGACTCCAACAAACAGTTGAAAACAACAAACAATACTTCATCTGGTATTTGTGCAAAAATGTGGAAAAAATACCATTTGTTGAAATGCAGACAGCCTGGTCTCTCTGAAGTGACTCCCCTCCTCTGTCGCTGCCAATGCACACACCAAGACCATCCCTGCGATCCATCTGACCTGCTGCCGAGATCCTACACATAAAACATGTAACACTAAGTCCAGGAATCCAGGAGAGACGTGTGAAGATGTTCGTGTCTGTATGTATACTGTGTTTTGTCTGTGGGTGTGTGTGAACATACTTGAAGGTCAGTGTCTGGCCACAGAAGTAGGTAGGGGCGTTGGAATAGAGGACGGGGCAGCGAGACTGGGAGGAGTCATTGCGCAGGGCAATGTTTCTCCTGCTGCTCAGGATGTAGCCCTCCGTCCCTGAACGCCACTCTGGATGACAAGGAAACAAATGCAAACAGTTCATTGACAGATGTGTTTTTATTGCTTTACATTTATTTGTACACTTCTTTGTAGAGGGATCTCCCATTGTGAATGAGCTGTCAGCAGATCTACATTTCAAGTTCTGAAGCAGCAGCTTAACACTTCATAAAGTTCCAGAGCAGCCCTCATGGAGTCAGAAAACAAGTGTCCACCTACCGTGCGGCGCCAGTGTGGTGTATCCTGTCTGTGGGATGCTCCAGGGGCTCCACTCGGTGCGACCCTCCCCACGGGCACAGACCCTAAACAGATAATCGATGTGAGGATCCAGATGGAGGACCAAGAACTCACAGTCCCGACCGATGTAGGCATCCTCATATTGGCCCCCCCCGCTGCCAGACCGCCGGTACTGCAGCCGATAGTCTGCTGCAGCAAAGTCCTCGTCCACCTGATGCACAAATAACAATAACAGCTTAATTTAAAACTCAAAACATACCTGCAAAACATGTTCACTACATATGAGAGCAGCATCTCTGCATTTAGCCATATTTCCACTTCCCCTCACTGACCTTACACCAGCGGACAAAGATGCTACCAGGTCTCTCCTGCAGCTCTTCTATCTGAACAGGAGGGTGGGAGGAGACGGAGCCGTGGCGGGACACCCGGTCCCTCAGCAGGCCCAGCAGGGAGTCATCCAGCTGGGCTGAAACACTTGGCACATCCACTAACGCTGGTACCTCTGGCAGGCTGGAAGACACACAAAAGACAGAGTGAAATCATTGTACACAGGTAATATAAAAGCACCTGTCTTGTATTCTCATCATAGAACACTGCTGCACAGCTGATTTGTTTTTCCTAGTGGATGGAAACACCTGCAGCCAAAAGTTACATGTCTGTCCTACCTGTCCAGTTGGATATGCATGGCCTTCTTGGTGAAACTGCCCAGTTTGTCCTCCTTCTCTCCAAGACCACAGCGCAGAGCTGCTTCTCCTGTAGAGAGACATTATTGCACTTATGTGGGAGTAACATCAGTTTGACAAAAATAGGAATGCAACTAATGACTTTTTCCATTGCCAGTTACTAGGGAGATTGTTTCGTTGTTAACTTGTGATTGTCCAAAAAAGATGTGAGAAAACTATGAAAGTTGCCAGGCAGTCTGAAAATTGCGTTTTGTATGACCAACAATGCAAAACCAGACAATTCTTAATGCAGTATCACATAAAAACAACCAAATGCTATGGGAAACAAGTTGAAATTAACTTGCGTATTTTCCTTCCTGAAAAAAATGAATGTTTTGCAGATGTGTTGGTGGTGTCTGTCCAACAATACAGCTCCCTGTGTTGTATTTGTGGAACCCACCCTCTCTCAGCAGCTCATCAGCTTGGCCCACACCATGCTCAATGAGACTCTGACAGTCATCCAGCGGCTTGATGCTGTCGGCTTCGATGGTGTCCACTTCAGCCAGCAGGGTGGTCAGTCGCTCTGTCAGCAGTCGAGTTGCTGCTGCCTGCAGCTCTGCAAAGTGCCTCCGGAGGGCCTCGCGGGCCTGACCCGAGCTACCTCGAACCTAAAGAAGAGAAGAAAGAGGAAGACGGTAATGTAGGTGAGGATGTGAGCCTGTGAAGGAACATTGTGACTAATCCTTTTCAGTCTGAGGTGTGGTACAAAACATCTTTACACACATTTAAGTTTCATCACTGATGAAGCTCTGTAAGTCCTGTGGTTTGTTCTGTTGTCACTAATGTTGATACTATCATCATTAGCATCATCAGCAACACCACAACTACTATTATTAAACATTATATTATACACAGTGCCAGCACAGACTACCCTCACTGACAAGTAGTTTGTCAGGAAACTTGCTGGTTTGTCATCTGCAGTGGAGGTCAGGTTTCAGTTCCTATTTGCAAAACACTTTCAGACACACACACAGGCCCAAGGATTTCACAATGAGTATACAGAGAGATAGCAGGAAACGGAAGGCTGATTGACAACTGCAGCACTGATAAAGCGGGGACAGTATGACTATGAGAATGGAAACACACGGCGGGATTTTTCCAGAATACACACTGATCTTTGCATATGAGTGTGTGCGTACGGAGCAGACGCAGGGCGCTTCCTGGTGATTATCAGTACGACACAGGCAACCACTGATCATTATTGTGGCATTTGTAAAATAATAGTCTAAAAATATGACCAGACACTGTCTACTAATATTTCTAACATGAGAGGAGGTGATGTGACATTAGGCAGAGCAGAAAGAGTTTTCCAAAATGTTTGGATTCCTGCTCTTACAAAGGCAAGATGCTGCAGTGATAGTATTGTCTGAGATTTCACGCACACACACATTCTGGAATCTTCTTTCTCATTGTGTGTTGTGGTGTGTAATGTTTCCTGGATTCCTTTAATCTGGTGGTGAGCCATTCCTTCTGTGGGAAAGAAGGGGGTCATGGGAAAAAAAAAAAGAACAACTCCACCACTGCCAGAGCCAAGATAATGTGCGATGGAACAGCTGGGATTGGGTGGAGGGAGTCTCAGTCACACAAACCGATATTAAAATGTGATCTGTATCCGGTTAATTGGTCAGGATAAGGAAAAATAAACATTGATGCAAAGTTTAAATGCATGCAAAACACACAGGGAGTGGAATTGGATTGGATCAGTTAGACCACATTTGCACTGTGATCTGATCTCAGCAGATGTAAATGCAGTCTGCACTGCAACTCTGCACAGCAAGGTCATCTAACCCTCCTCCTAAAACTATTGCTGTTAACTCAAGTGCACCCAGCGAACTCAGTTTGACAATGGAAAGAAAACAGAGCTAATACAGCAGCAGCGTCACTTTGTTTGACCTATGATGCTGCATGACAAGTCAGCCAGCCTTGTGTAACAAATTTCCATATTGAGATTGGATCTAATTGTGGGCACAATCAGATAAGCTCACACCTATGGTCACGGAAAAAAATATTAGACCACCCTTGTTTTCTTCAATTGCTTGTTAATTTCAATGCCTAGTACCACTAAAGGTATATTACCTGAAGAATACAATGAAGACGACAAAAAAATGCAGCTGATTACATAATACTTTAAGTCCTATTTGACATGCTTTAGCTTAATTGTATTCCCAGGGTATATAAGAGGTCATTTCATGTCATCAGCAGCACTGCACATGCAAAGGCCTAGAGTGGTTTCTTGCTTGCACCCAAGCCGTAGCACAACTCAGAAGTTGTTCGCTCTCACATAATACCCGAAACAAAAGAATTATGTGAAGCCACAAAGGCAGCCATCTTGGCACTGCTGGAAATTGGCATAAGTAAGAGACAGGTAGCAATAAAACATCTCCAAAGCAGCCGTTCATTACACCAAGAAAAAACAAGCCAAACATGGTACTACCAAATCGCTACCTGGTCGCGGCAGGAAATGTTTTTCTACCTCACATGATTTTATTTATTTATTTTTTTTATTTTTTTTTTTTTTAAGGTTTTTTTTTTTTTGCCTTTTCAGATTTATTGGATAGGTGTGGAGACAGACAGGAAACGGGGGAGAAGACTGGGGGGAAGACATGCAGCAAAGGGCCGCGAGTGGGAATCGAAACTGGGCTGCTGCGTCGGGGACCAGCCCCTTTACATGGGTCTCCCGCTTAACCCGTTAAGCTATACGGGTGCCCACTTATTTACACTATTGTTTGTGTTTTTTTCTTAATACTGTTAATATTTGCATCGTGTTTTTATATTGCTTATTGTATTCCTTTAAGTTCTATTATATTTTTTGTGTGCCATCTACAATTATATTCACATGTAACTATGAAACTGACTAAGTTTGATGACTAAATTAGCAACAGTTTAATACCTGATGTAATTACAAAGGTTGGATATTTTACCCAGATAATGCATCCTGATAGATTGCACTGTATGTGTCAGACCTTTGATATGAGTCGGAAAACTACAACAACTACAGTGGAAAAATCGAGCTGGACAATGTAATCAAATTAACTTGGGTAATCTTTTTTTTTTCATTACTGCACCAGCAAGGACTTTCAAAGATAATACAGTATGATACAAACAGAAATTTGATATGATAGAATATGATAGAAACGGAAATTTGAATCCTAAAGTTTGCATATTTGCAAGGATACAGTTAGCATTATATGATAGTGGAATTTGCATGAATTAGAGGGCCATCCATCCAAGAACACCTCAAGTTATTTCTCTCTGGAAGAGTCAGATACTCCAGTCTTACTGGTGTGTAACTGTAATTGGCATGTTGGGGCAAGTCTGGTACAGACAAATTTTGATGTAACACTTCGTCAAGGTTTTTCTTGATCTATGTGCGGTAAAGGCGATGAATCTGCATTGCCTTATGTGATAGAAATCCATACATTTTCCTGTTATTTCTGACCATTTCATTGTCAAAAATCTCTATTATGTTTAACCAAATGAAACTCCAATTACCAAAAATGGTTAAAAATTGGAATTATTATTTTTATTTTCAGTTCTTTTTATTTTGGCACTGGTGATTTTCCCTTTGGAGCCGACTAAAACTCTTTCGAAGCGCGCCTAGAATGTCTCTATCATTAGAAGTTGGTGTGCACGTCTGGGCAGGTTTATTGTCCGGTTGAATTATTATTTCATCTGATATTTAGTGATTCAATAAGAATTTCAAGCATTATAGACCACATCTTGTTTAGTTTTGTATGATATACAATACTGTGCAGAAGTTTTTATTTATCAATGAACTACAAAATGCACCCATTCTCCGAGATACAGCGGCATACAGTTATCAAACTTATATGGCAGGCAGGTTGCTCAAAGTACAATTTTTCTGTGGATTCATTTAGTGTCAGCATGTAATCCCAGACTGACGCCATGAATTTGAGATCAGGCCTCCGTGGGACTCAGAGCATCTGGACTCCTTGTTGTTCTTGTGGCTGAGGATAGTTTTTTATGACTCTGGCTGGATCTCTGGGTCAAGCGGCGTCCTCCAGGGATGAAAAATGAACGCAACGCAGAAGTCCCAAAAAGTTGCAAACTAGTGTGGGCTTAAAGTTGGGCTTTATTTCCGAAATTGAAAACATGCTTAGAATGTAAAGGGGCAATTAACTGAACAGAGTATATTTTACCCAACTAAAGCATTCTGTTCATACTAATATTTAAATAATTAATGATACTTAGCCATAGCTGCTGCTATGAAGACAATATCTTTATGCATCCAAAACTAAACACAATAAATTATTACTCTGCCAAGGAATGCAGCGCAGTTATGTGACAATGGGCATACATTTGTCCATCTGTTTGTCGGTCTGTCTGTTTGCCTGTTCGCAACATTACTCAAAAACAGATTCATGGATTTGAATGAAATTTTCAGGGAAGGTCTGAAATGACACAAGGACCAACTGATTAGATTTTGGCAGTGATGTGGCTTATAGTCTGGATCCACAGATTTGTTAAAAATTTCTGTATCATTGTGAGATACTGGCATGGTGAAACTGTAACTATGACAACAAGTGAACACTACGTCAACTGCCTGCTGACAATGATTGCGATCCTACTACAAATCCACCGCTGTGGGATTTATCTGTTGAAATCATATGACTGAGCAGCCAGCCAGTGCTTTTCTTGTTTTAATTGTGAATGTCTTACTGTATTGAAAAAGAACAATATAGAAATTCAAAGGTGTCCAAGATTTATATTGCTGGGACAAAAATCTGGCTGGCCGCTCTTCTCTCTCTCGTCTTGCTGTCTCTCTATAGTAACAGGAAATAGGAGCATTGTTTACTGTGAGCAGCTGGAAGGGTAAATCTAGACAGCAGGGGGAAGGAAGAGATAGCAGAGAGAGGGGGAGAATATAGTCTCCTGGGATTCTGTTGGGCCAGTGGCTAATACACTTCACATTGCCTTGGCCTGGTTGAGTTCTTTTGAAGAAGGGAATGCACTGCAGCAGACTAAGATGTCAGGAGAGGACAAGGCTGGCTGCAGTAACATGAGTCCATGCGCTTTGTAAGTCGTCAAATGGTGGTGCCATTCATTCTATTTAGTCTGAAATCTATAAATGTGTAGAAGTGTGAACAGGTTGCAGTACCTGTTTGCGGGCCTGGTTGAGGCCATGCAAGCGCTGCTGGAGTTCACTGCGGTAGTTCTGGGCAGCCTCGATGCTTTCTTTTGCCTCCTGCAGCAACACGTCCACCTCCACAGACATCCTCCCGCCTTCTGACACACACGAGACAGAAATATTTACAAAATACAACCAAGATGTAGTATAACCTGAAATGCACTTGGGGAGATAATGAAGTCAAAAATGACTGTAGCAAACTGTACCTGGAATCAGATATAATGTCATGAAGAACCCATTTCACATACTCGGCTGTTTCTTTATTTTTCATAGGTATACTTAAGAGAATATTTTCAACTTTTATACTGCTGTGTAACAGCAATTTATAATCACATATGGCACTGTCATATAATACATATAGTAATAAAACTAAAACTTTAATATATTGCAATTAATAATAAATATATGAATATGAAAACAATAAACTAGCAATATGAGGGTATCAGCTTGTGCCCACAAAGGTTAGTTTCACATTTTATTGATGAAATAATCAGCAAATTTGTTAGCTGCTGCTCTAGTTTTCATATCTTTATCAATTCCGTCAACAGTGGCAAGGCCAGTTTTGTATTGCATAGTTTGCAAGTAGCAGGTTTCATACACAAGGGCAATTCAAAGTGGTTTATATAGTGCATTAAAATGTTTAAAAAGAGAAAAAAAAAATACATAAAGGCAATGTAAATTAAAAAAGAAAAAGATTTAATGATAAAGTCTAAAAAAAAATTAAAAAGCAGTGGGTGAAAGAACAGTCTTAGGTTTAGTGTTTGTTTTTTAATGGCTACAGTTTGGTTACATCCAAATTCCAAGGGAAGCCGATTCAGCGGTGCAACAATACCTTTGCATTTATGGAAAGACTGTTGTGGCTAATTTACAAGTGTAACAATGCATTGTGAGAATAATACAATGCATGTGGAGTCTAAAGGTTTAATAGACTGCATCCTATACTATACAAATTACAAGACAAACACAATAAACTGAGCATTTTGACTGAGGATATGTGGCAAGAAGAAACCACTTCCTACAGCTACCAGTCAGCCTGAAACCTACCAGTCAGTTAACAACTTCATCAGACAAAAGTGCTGGACTAGTTTGATAATGACCTTTATATACAATATTAACACAAATTAGGTGTACTTATCATGCTGTTCTGACCCCACAATACCCCCAGTGAAACCTGGTTGCTCATTTAAAACACACTCAGTATAACGAGCTTTTCCCTGTGACCTTAGCATCTGTTTTCAAACGTCACTAAAATAATGCTGATTTTGGCTGCATGTTAATGTCAAGTCCAGTAACTGTATGGGAAAGCTGATAGCACAGAACAAACCCACACCAGCGTGTTAATTTAGTTTTAAAACAACAGCTCTATCATCACTGCAGTCACAGATAAAACTGCATAACACTGCATCAAAAAGCTAAGGACACGTTGCAAGTCAACGTTTGCAGCAAAATGACTCACTTTACCAACAGTATATACAAAACAATTAATCAAAGTGAAAAAGCCAGAGAATTTCTGAGTGGTTTTAAGAGGGAAAAAAAATCCAGATACATATGTCTTAGTAGTAAAACATCACCCTGAGTTCAAACTTCAAAGTACTCAGAAAAATTGGAGAAAAAAATTAGCATCAAATCATAGCATATAATATGCAAATATATTGCAAATACACCTTTGTGAAGTTGCTAATCTTCATCATACCACAACAAGTAGTGTAGACACAGCATGAAATCTCTGTAGACAAGATGAAACTCAAGATGGATTTCCTTTTATGCTACCTTAAATGTCTTCCTGTCAGAGATATCTAATTCTGGAGAAAGAATAAAAAGAAACTTCCACTACAACAGATAACTTTGATCATCAACTTAATCTACTATTTTATCGATTTACCACAGTTTAAGGAGATATCTTGAAACAATTTTTGCTCAGTTAAATATCTAAACTGTCACATTGCTGGAACAAGCACCTGTTTGCACTTGTTTGCTTAAAAAAAGGCTTAATTAATAATTGATTATTACAATATTAGCAAATTAATTTTCTGTTGACAGACTAATCAATTAACTAACCCTAATGGCCAGTTCTACACAGGCAGAAGCATGTTGAAGTTTATTCCAGTAGTTACGACTCAGAATGCCACAAGTAAATGAATTTTATACATTTTTCATGGTCCTTTATTTTAAAAAATATCAATTTATTTCATGGCCTTGTATGATTTTAGAGGTGAATAAAGCATTTGATACTGTGTGACTTTTTAAAATTAACTTCTTGCTGCAAAATGACTGACTTAAATCTTCAGGCAGTAAATACTCACATGTGATTTATGACTCCTTTTGATGAAAGTGTATCAGTCAGTCATGTGTTAGCTTTTTTTTTTTTTTTTTTTTACATTACACAGCAGGTGTATTTAATTCTGTCTTATGAAATCAGTCTCTTTTTACTCAGCTATGTTCTCCTCAGAGCTGAAAGCAGTCACACTACCTGACTCACTGCTGTGGTCGACTATGCTTCCTTTACAGAATGTGAAGCGGAAGCCATCGACAGGCACATGATTCTGCCACATAGTACAGTATACATTATATCACATGTGGTCCAGGGAAGCATCTTACATTCTACTAAGGCAAATCTAGCACATCCACACTAAATCCAGTGTGTTTTTCTAAGCTCTGCATTACATGCAGTAAATACATGCTCTCTGATGATGTTTACTGGACATGTATACAGCAATTAACAGCTTTCAAAAGCCTGCTGATCACATGAAAAGTCTTATCAGGACTGGAGATCTCCTACAGTAAAGACATATTTTAGTATTTTTTATACCAAACTACGTAGCATAGTATTCTATATGTTCAAGAAAATGCTAGAAAAAGAATATTTAAATGAGAAGCTGTGGGAATTAATTGAAAATACAACTAGTAGAGTAGTTGTGACATCAAGTGCTAAAAAGTAATCCAGTACACACACGGTAAACTGTTAACAAATGATGCTTTCTTCTATGCTCTAAAACTGTGATTTACTATCATGATATTCTGTGGAATGCAATATATGCCCTGGACATTATACATTGAGAGGAGTTTGTCCCAATGGAGGAATATATTATGCATTTTTTCTGCCCTTTGGCGGAGTGGAAAAATCTGTCATCCAACACTGGACCATACTGTGCAACACATTTGAACATTGTGTAGGACTACAAATAACAGTGATCCTTAATAAACGTCCAAAATTTGAATTACAATTTCCCAGAGCCCTTAGATGTCCTGTTTTGTCCAACCAACAGTCCAAAAACTTATTTATACATTGTTGTATTCAATTTCTTATCATAAAACAGCGCATTCTCACCTTTAATACCCTAGAGCTGTAAAAATAAGTATATTACTTAATTAGTTTAGCAATAGAAAACTCTTTATTAACTATTTTGCTAAACATTTTGTGTTCTCAAATGCACATATATGAAGTATTTCTCTGTCAAAAATGCTGTGAATATCTCTGGATTATTGTTCAGTCAAAACAACCTTGGACTTTACCTATAACATGCTTCACTATCATTACTATTATCTGATGTTTTACTGACCAAATATAGAACTGATTGTTGAAGAAAATGACTGTCACATTAACCAAAAATGATCATTAATTGTAGCCCTTGCTGGAACCAACACACAATTAGAATTTTTAGCTTTAAAAGGATTGTGGCAATAAATTAATTATCAGAATATTTCCTAGTATACTGCACATATTCATTACAGAATTGGCAGTTTATAGAAGGTCCCTAAGGTAAACGAAATGAATAATCCAATAACATTTTGATTAGTTCGCACACAAATACACAACCAATAAAGTCCGGCTTATGTATTTAAACACACGTGAATGCAAATGTAGAGCTCCACAATTATGCAGGCATTCACTCCCTCGCTCATTTTGACATAAACAACACCCACCACTAATGTTGGTCCTCCTCTCTCACACTCCTCTCTTTCTCCCGACAAAACGCCCCCAGAGCAGCAGCCTTGTTTAAATCCTCAAAACAGGGTGCTGGCCCTCTCTCTATCTCTTTAATCCTGTAGTGGGTTTTGGAGAGTAACAGGGATTATAAACTAAAGACTCATAAGTGAATTCTGGGCTCTCACCCAAGCAAACGTCAAGCTAGTTTTGCTATAATACAAAAAAATCTCTTGTCTGTTTACATGACACGGGTGTGGTTAGACAGAACTGAGCAGAAATGCCTCCTCCTGTCCTTATTTCTTTTATGATTTTGATGTAAATGTGCTGCCTGGGCGTTCAGCTGAGTGCTTTTCAGACTATTTAGGTCAACCTGCATGGAATGATGGCCTACTGTCCTGCTTTCACAGGTTCAGACTGTGAGATTGTTTGTAGTGACAGAAATATGTGCTTCCTAAAAATGTAGAGAAAGAACCAAGTCTTGCAGGGGGAAGAAAGTCTTGCAAAAAAAAAGCGCCAAATTTTACAATCCAACAACACCGGTAACAAACGTTAAGGCTTCTTAAACAATGTGATTTTTTTGCACCTGTTTATTTATCATTCTGTGTTATTATATTCTTAATATCCATTAGCACAGTTTATCCTTCTTCAGTTGAACATACTGTATATCAACTTGACAAAGATCCTAAAAAAAGATAACACAGATTGCTTTTGTTGCTGATAAGCACTTGATTGCTTTTCTATTATGATAACCTAACTTTTAGTGTCCTTTTCGATTATTATAATCAGAAATGAGCATACAGATGCAACTCCTTGCATCATGCTGCATATGCTCTGACTAACAAGACAGTTATGAAAGGCATTCAAGTGCAAAAACACGATTATTATTAGAGCAGATCACTGACGAAAGGAGACAGCAGGAGGCATCAGACATGTCTAAACTCGCTCACAAATACTTCCGTATTTTGCAGTTATTTTCAGATTTAACCCACGCCCACCAACACTGTGGCTGCCTTAGTGTCCTTTACAAGTTCAAGAATGAGTAAAATGCATAATTTCATAATTCCTGCTTCTCTTATTTTCGAGCTAGAATGTCACGAGATCTTAGGTTGATATATGTAACTCTATATATCTACTGTGTGGACAAACCTTCCACCAAACTCCATTACAAAATCTTGTATTTTTAAGTTCGCGCTGTTGTCAGCGAAAGTAGATACCTTATAGTAAATTATGAAAGTGTTTTTTAAAATAAACAATATGTTCAAGATAATTCGGCATATAAGGTGTTTACTAAACAACACCTTCATCCGATTAAATCCAGCCTTAAAGGATGGTTGGCGCTGCTCGTTACTGTAGTGGAAGAAGATGAGTATAACACACCAACTAGCAAAAAAGTTGCAAAGTGTCTGTTGGAAATGACATTGGAAAGTCCTACTGAGGTGATTAAGACACGATATTAGTGATATATGCCAGGTGGTATCACAACACTGCCACACTTCAATAAAATCTGTCGTTAACTTCCCAGAATAACGTTACAAGACAGAGGGAAAGTTGGGGCTAGCTTGTTGTGGTCAAAAGACAATGAAACTCTGAACATGCTTGAGAGAGCAAACACAACACACCCATTAACTACGAGAAAAAAACAACAGCAAATCGATTAAACTAAACAACTCACGTCTCATGTGGAGAAAGGTTTCCAGACGTACCTGTTTTAGAGCTTTCTGGTGGCCATTATTTCATCCCGAAAGTTATGAATCAGCTCGGAGCCGCTGCCGCTCGATATATGCCGAAGTTTTGCTTAAGTCCAAAAATTACACTTCCGAGGCTTTAAGGGTAACAGCCAATCAGGGAGTAGAGTGTTGAGATCGACAGGAAGATTGGCCAATTAGATTAAGATATTCTCTTTGTCCCTCCTCAATTTAACTACCCGTCAGGTCTAAGTGGAACTGATGAAATGAGTTGATGTGAGGCCAGATCTGGGCTGTACTGTGCAGATTAAAGCTGTAATGTTACATTTTCTACATTGAAATGTCTGAAAAATGTGTTACCAGGGGGAAATTAAGTAACATATCCTTAAACATTAAAAATACGTGAAGCTTTCCAGTGTTTAAACCCAACCTCAAGCTTTGACTAAAATCAGGACTAAAGTGTTTCGAACAATTCTAATTTTTTGTTGTCCTACATTGATAGACTTTTGCATATTTTGTTGACTTAATGTTGTGTAATTGGTGCTCTGTGCTAGTAATAACAGATGTAAAATATGGCTGCTAAATACTCAAAATGTATCGGTCTGTAACAAGTATGGGCTTATTTTTGAATAAGTAGTCTAAAAATGAAGCTTATCACCTGACAAAAATGACCGTCTTTTGCAGAAATATATTCAAAAGGTCAGATATGAGCAACATTTTTTTGTTAAAACTAGGTTAATGTATGATACTGTCTGCAGTTTTTTTTGAACAACAAAGAAGCTTGAAGAAACATCTCATCCCATCAAAAATCAAATACAGTCACAAAAGCAATCTGATCTCCCTTCAGTCTCTTTAAAACGTGCGGAGCTTTGTGCAGCTGTATCTTCTGGAGAGACATCAATGGCACTCTCTGTGGAGAGATGTCCTCCTCTAGTGGTCTAGAATAGATACAGCATTTTACTTTGAAGGTGAATCTGGTTTCGTTCCATCCTTTTACTCAAGGTTTTGCAATGTTGCAAAGTGCAAGACATCTGTTGATTTTTTTTTAAACCCGCCAACTTATTTTGTCTGTAGATATCCACATATGTCCTGGAAATAATTGGGATTTTAAAAATGCATACAAACAGCCTTTAATTTTTTGGCTCTTTGTGCCGATATGATGCACTTCATTAAATAAATCTGAATATACCAGACAATATGTGTTTGACAGTGATGCATGTAGAAGAGTGATGTGGCACCTTTTTAACTCTTTGACGCATGGATTCCCCCAGTAAAGAAAATACAATATTAATTTACGTGAGCCTCCTTCCTCCTAATAATCTGAATCTCTTATGTAAAACCTTTTTTTTTCAACCAGGCTGAGAAAGCAAATTTGAATGGGAAAGACGACGGGGAGAGAGGAGTGGCAGCTTTGCTGCTTTAGATGCCGCTGATCTGATGGTACATGGACTGGCTGAACTCGCCTTGGCTCAGAGCTCTGGGCAGCAAAGTGTTGCTGGTGATGTCAGTGACGCAGTCAGACGCAGCTCTGCGCCTGAGCAGACTTTGACAGTCCTTCAGATTTGCGCTTGACCTGCAGGATTTGTAGTTTGAGAGGCACCTGGATTGACAGGGATCGACACGCCGAGTCAGAGCAGACAGAATGATCTAGATTTATTGTTATCTTCCAGTGAAGACAAGCTGCTCTGTTTCTTTTAGGGCACGATTGGGTGTATTTTACGCACGCGTACCTCCAGGACGCAATACTTTTAGGGAGAAACCCTTTCCAAGTGACAAAAGTGGAGCCATGGTTGGTTTTACGCAGAGCACAAATATGCCGATTAGACTGTCTGAGACACTTTTTTGGCGGAGTCTGCATTTCTTCTGAGATCTGATAATATGTGATATTCCTGCTGCTGGTGGAAACGTATAATCCCTCCCTGATTACCGCTCACAGATGGATTGCGTCCTGTTGGAGAGCCGGGTGACATCAGGGCCTACTCAAATGAATTTAGCCGCTATGCTTGCGTCTTGATTGCTGAACTGAAGCCATTTAGGGCAGACAGTCTTCTGCGCGCCAGCGGTACCTCAGCTTCTCCATCGGTGCCAACATGAGAAGAACTGTACTCAAAGAAGCCGCCAAGCGATTCCCCTGGCTGGCCAATGTGACTTTGTACGGGTGCTTATTCGCCGGAGGTGACCTCGTCCACCAGCTCATGGCTCAGAAGGAGTGCATGGACTGGAAACACACTCGCAATGTTGCCATCGTGGCAATTAGTTTCCATGGAAACTTTAATTACTTCTGGCTACGAGCCTTGGAGAGACGTTTCCCTGGAAAGTCTGCCGGGATGGTTTTCCGCAAACTCCTGCTGGATCAAAGCTTCGCCTCGCCCTTGGCCACCAGTGTCTTCTACACGGGTAAGATGACACATTGATCTTAATACACAACTAATGCACACAAATGACAGTTTAACCTAGGCAATGTGCAAAATGCATTACCTCTGTTGAGAGGAACGTTTTTCTATGAACCAAACATCTACTATTATCTCGTGCCAAAAAATATCTCAAGCCAAGATGAATTGGGTTTATAAATGAAATATAAGAATTGAAGCAATGGGGAGTTAAGGTGGCATCCTATCAATGTTATCTCTCAATCAAACATCATGTAGGCCACGGTAAGGAATCACACTCTACATTGTGCGTAAAGGCGCACAAATGGTTATCGTTCCAAACTCTGCCTAAACGCCTCCTCTGGTCTTGCAGGAGTGAGCTTCTTGGAGGGTAAGGAGGATATATTTGAGGACTGGAGGGAGAAGTTCTTCAACACCTGGAAGGTAAGGAAAGGCATCAGCACCATCAAGCGAAAGAAAGTCACCTTCCCTTCGCACTCGGTGGCTGCAGCTGACAGCTCACAACCAGATTACCACAGATTGTGCCACTGCTGCTTTTGCGCAGTGGCGTGGGAGCAAGGGAGGTAATTCAATCGTGACTACAGCCAGCGGATATAAACGTCAGCGAGGTTCCGGACGTTTATAGGAGCTGAAATCCTGCCAAATGTAAATCGTGGTGTCATGCTGTTTCTAAATTTTTATTTAACTTGTGCGATAAAGTTTTAGATGTATGGTTTCAATAGCATATATCTTGTCCCAAAAATGTTACTTTGTCAGAGATGGAAAGAGGTCTTTTAAAGTCTTTTTACTTTATATATCAATTTTTTCTTTTGCTAAATTTCAGTAGTAAACGTCATATTCACTACATTTTTTTGACAGCTTTATACTAAGCCCATATAATGGTAAACTATGTATTACTGTTCATTACTTGAGACTAGAATAAACTTCCTCCTCCACTATCCACAAGCCATTAAAGGAGGATTAAATCCGTAATTATAATCAGATATTAAATAATGTGACACTGACAGGGGACATTCTGTTGCACAGCAAAAATGAGCCTACTATTTAATATAGGTAAGTACATTTCACTCTGTTTTTACTTAACTTGTGAAAGCAGGACTTTTACTCTTTAACTATAACATTGCTTACTTTCCAGCAATTATCCTTACACACACACACACACACACACACACACACACACACACACACACACACACACACACCACGTATGTGTGTACAACATCTCTGAAGGCTGTATTAGAGATTAAATGATTTGTAGATATTCTGTGGTGCACTGATATGGACATTCCAAGAAATCAATCATCCTAAAAGTACCATTAAATCCAGAACAAAGCCCAACTCACAGCGCAGTTCATCATAAAATGGGATGGGAATGGGATGCTGGAACTATATCATCAAGCAGTTAGGATGAATGAAGTGCCTTTACCCCATAGGGAAACTACACCATCCATTTCCATAACATTGGGTGTGGTATATTTGTTGATAAAAGGAGAGTAATGTTTTCAGTAATATTACTGCATTTCTCATTATGGTCATTTAAGGTAGACAGAGCAGAGATGTACACAGGGGTTGTGAAAGTCCTTTACATATTAAGATCACTCATCGTGTCTTGTTTTCCCTTTCAGACTGGACTCATGTACTGGCCATTCATGCAGGTAAACTTGGAATCAGTTTATTATTAGTCAATAAGGAACAAAAGGAGTTAATCAGTGATTTGGCAGTTGTGCTGTAAATATGGTGAACATTTTCAGTGTGACTAAATGAAAGAGTGCAGTATCTACATTAATATGTCAATTTTAAGTATAAGCCAGTTCTAACTGTTTATGGAGCACTGTGCATTGCTCCTGGTTGAGCTGTATTGACTGCAAATATAAGGATATAATAACAATGGAGCTGTGGATGAAACACAATAACAGGAGCAACAATACAGTAACATACATAAAATGACAATTACTAGTAAATTCAAGAGCTTGTTGTTGAATGTCATAGACTACGTCATTGAATGAATAACACTGAACTTGTTGAGAAAGGCAACAACATGTGCTGAATAAGACCTCATCAGAATTTGGTTAGTCTAATGCTGCATGAAATCTATAGACCCATCATGATTACTGTTTCCTCCCATTATAGAGAAAAAACTTTGGCTTCTCAGTGAGATTCTCAGAACAGAATTTTTTATGGTCTTTGCAAATGGGCAACAAAATGAGTCAATAAACTATTATTACATAATAAATAAATGCAAACGATATCCTGCAACTATGTCCGACCCTCTCCCTGACATCTTATCTCTTGCCTCTTCTTAGTTTCTGAACTTTGCCCTGATGCCATTGCACATGCGAACGGCCTTCATGGGTTGCTGCGCCTTCCTGTGGGCCACCTTCCTGTGCTTCTCACGGCAGAGCGGCGATGGCACTGCCGCTGTGGCTCTGGCGTTTCTCATGGACCCCCGTAAAACTCTGGAGGAGATGCGTGAGGCCCGGCTGGCCCGAAAGAAGCAAAAAGCCCAGAGAGAAAACTAAAGAGAGGAGGAGCACATAGCTTCTGTCATCCAGACATTTGAGCTTTGATAGCAGGACAGTTGGGTTATCTAAAGCTGTTAAACCAGCATCCACAAACTGAAAGCACTGTGGAGAGCTGAAAAGCTGAAGAGTGAATGAAAACTGTGTCACTGATGCAGATTTCAAACACCAGTGCGATTAGTAACACTATTACGTTTGATGATGTGGGCATTTACAAGGCAGGGAGAGTGTAATCCAGTGCTTTTTGACTCTTTTTAACTGTAAGTGTCTGATGCAAGCCCTCTAGAGTTATGAAAATGTAATTCCTGACAGCTGAACAGACCAAAGAAACACAAAATGCAGTATAAGAAGACAGTCTAAAACCACAAACAAGCTGTAGTCTTAAGTGTAATCCATTATATCTAAAGTGTCAGATAAAACAAACAACATACACAGAATTATTCTATTTTAAAAACATCATCTGTAATAGAGCTAAAAAGAATCAATTTTGTCCTGAGGGTGGTGCTGGAGTAACAGTCAGGAGGATCGTTATAATCAAACAAATCCATCCTCAGGCGAGCATGATGGTCCATCAGCTCACAAGATCAGGATATTTGTTGTATAAAAGTGAATATTTTGGCCATAAAGGAGCGGAGGTCAGTGGATTTATAGGATTCACCCTCAGGGAGCTAAATGTAATTATGTATACTACTGTTCAAAAGTTTGGGGTCACCCAGACAATTTCCTGTTTTCCATGAAAACCCACAGTTTTATTCATGTACTAACATAATTCCACAAAGGTTTTCTAATCATCAATTAGCCTTTCAACACCATTAGCTAACACAATGTAGCGTTAGAACACAGGAGTGATGGTTGCTGGAAATGTTCCTCTGTACTCCTATGTAGATATTCCATTAAAAATCAACCGTTTCCAGCTACAATAGTCATTGACCAAATTAACAATGTCTAGACTGTATTTCTGATTAATTTAATTTTTTATTCATTAAAGAAAACAGTTTTTCTTTCAAAAATAAGGACATTTCTAAGTGACTCCAAACTTTTGAACGGTAGTATATATGCAGTAAGGTTTTTACCAACCACATTGTAATTATTGAAGTATTTTTTGTGGACCAACACTAAAATGGCTAAAGTGGAGTTTAGAGCCAAGTGCTCAAGCTTATCACACATTGTTTACAGCTGCAGTGATGTATAAATGATGGCTCTGACTCCACACCTCAAAGGTTTCAGTTGAAACAAGACTGGGCCAGCAGACATAATGGGCATTTCATTTGTGGTAGAAGGCCGTGGCTGGTTGTGCTGATGGCCCTGGTTTGAATAAGCCCATGGTGCATTGTAGCTCCTGAGACCTAAATTAAGGGCTTGCTGTTTCTGCAGTACACCTGTTGTGCCTTTTCTTGGTGACAAATCTGCCCTGACTACAGGTCTATGAGCTTGCTGTGTTTGGCTGACTGGTGGTCGTCATTAGTAATCAGTAAAATGAGATATGTATGTATATAATTTTGTGCGTGTTTTAAATTAATTTGCTTTGGGAAGCACTGATGTAATCAGACTAATGTCTGAAAATATAAATGTTTTGGGATTGTGAATGTGCTCAGTAATCTGCAAAGAGAACTTTGAAAATACTTGATGGTGGTGCTAGAGGAAAGGTCAGTGTGTTCAACAGAAACATATGGAGATAATGAATATCTACATCAGATTTACATTAGTTTTCAGTGGACTTTGCCACAAGTGTTCAAGGAGAGAACTGGCTATGGTGGTGGTGCTTTATGAAAGAAGGAAATAATTTGATGGCATTTACAGCAGTTTTAGATATGTTGAGAGTCTGAGTTGGACAAAGCAAGAGCTCATTATTCAGGAAATATTGGCTTTAATTGCTGTCAGTTAGATGAGAAAATTTGAACACTGCACCCACAAATATACTGTTTTTGCAGCATAATTGCAATAACTGAGCTTAGTTCCCTGCTTCTGGTCTAAGCTACCTGCCCATTGACTGTGGTTTAATATTAGTGAACAACTTCTGTCTAACTCTGTAAGAAGCAAATAATCACATCCCCTGGAAAGTCCAACAGTCAGCTTACCACTCTCAATCAAAAGCACCCATGATGTATTAATGCAAAAGATATGTATCAGTGCATCCCATTTGTGTTGTGTCTCCTGTGTTTGAGATGTGAAGATACGGTATTATAATCCTGTCCTCTTACTTGAACCATCTAATAGGTTGCCATCAGCCCAGATACCTTATTGTGTACCACATCACCTACCTGAGCCAGACTCATTATTCACTCTTGTTTAGATTTAGCGAAGCTTAAACACTTTCATTATTATTTATGAAAGAGATTTGATGATTGTATTACTCGATATACCCATATTATATCAGAAGGTAAAAGCTGAAAAATTGTACTTGATTTGGGCGCAGCCCTCTAGTAGATACATGTTGACTGAAAAACAACACTGAAATAAACCTCAAGAAATGTTAAGCATTTTTCAAAACAGTGTATGAAAGTCCATATTTTGGCAGTATGATGACTGGTTAACAGTACACTGTGACAACTTCAACTATATTGCTGTGCTGGTGCTTTGATATTTTCAGAACAAGGATGCTTCTTTGTTATGGGAATTCTCATATGTTCTTTTGACAAGGGTCCAGACAGTCAACCTGAAACCAATAAACCGATCAAACATCTCCGTCCTATTCTGTTTAGTAGATCCGATTACGACAATGAGCACAGATCTGAATGAGATTTGATGGGGAAATTGTGTCAGAGTTAAGCCATGAACAATGAGATTGTAGCACTGTCAAGGTGTTGAACCAGCTTCTGGAGCAGATTAAGACTGAAATAATTACACATAGACAAACAATGTCTGGCAACTGAAGACCAAGAAACTGTGGCCATACTTGCGTTGTGAGGCTGAACTTGATGAGATAATGTAATGAGATAAATTTAATATCAACATTCTAACCACACTAAACACAAACCACCGCCAACACTAATAGGAAAGTTGTGGGAACAAAGTACTGGATGAATACACATTTTGATCTGATGGTGGTGACTGAGTTAAATATTAGTTTTGCCCAAATTTCATTCATCCAACAGTTTGACATTTCACACAAAGACCACACATGTGACACCATGCCAGCCATTAAGAATTATGGACACTGAGACGCAATTTTCTAAATTGTATCCCTCATCCACTTGTCATATTTATTCACCTTTTAAGATCAACAACGGACCTTTGAATGAAACCTCCTTAGGTCTTGCGCTGGGGTCATCTGCAGCATTTTGCCCTCCCCTGACAATGGGCCTGTGCGAACTTTATGGTGTGGTAAACGGTAGGATTCACCTGTTGGCAATCATGAACGTCAACACAAAGTTTGACAACAATCAGTCCTGTAGTTATTGCGATATTTCAATCTGAGCCAAAGCTGGGGTCCAACCGACGTGGCCATCCTGCTACCAAATGTGTATAATACAATGTTTTGCATAACAAGCTCTATGTAAAACTGCTGGCATCAGCTCCTTGACAAACTACAACACTGAAAGGCTTTTCTCCCATTGATACATTTGGACTAACAATCCAGTAGTGTAATTTGTGCAAAGGCCATTTTGTCTTTAAGTATGACAATAAATGCACCCATTACAAAGTAAATTTTATTGATGATAATTATACTTACAAACATTTTTAAGTAAAAAAAAAAGTAATGGAGTATTACTTAAAACCTTTTCTCACTTACTCTATCTAGCAAGCAGCATTAGGGATATGGATGCAAAGTTGGTTAGCATGCCAGCACAGAACTCTGTTGCACTTTTGTACTTCTGCACTTCAAGCTACATACATAATGTTGAGTGCTTATCAGAGATAACTTTAGAGCCTAACAGCTTTTAAGTCAGGCTAACCACAGCACTGTCGCTCTGAACTCAACACAATGTTGATATCAGTTCTTTTTTAATGTCATTCTTCAGAAGAAAAGCAAATGAGCATTGTTTTTTAAAAATGCAGAACTACCTCTTTAACTAAATTCCCTCTAATGTCAGTGAAGGTCACATATGTTTGCAATCTGCTGTCAGTGTAGACAAGACTCGGTGAAAACATGCAGCCCAGATATGAAGCAAGGACACATTGGATTGGAGGTTGCGTGAGTGTGTATAACAGCTTTATGCTCTAGTGATGGTGCGTGTGGATTAACCAGGATCAGATAGGCCTGCTTAATCCCTCTGAAAAGGACAGAGTTGACCCAGTTTGACCTCTGACCCCACCGACAGGAAGTGGAATTCCCCAATCAGAGTCAAGGATGCTGTCAGGTGCCATTTAACACTCCTTCCTTCACTCATTCTCAGAAGCATAGCCATCATGTAAGTAAGCAGATGCAGAGCAGGAGGAAGACTGTGGGAGGGAGTAGAGGACTTATAATGCAATGCACTTTGCCATATATATATATATATATATATATATATATGTATATATGTATATATGTATATGTGTGTGTGTGTGTGTGTGTGTGTGTGTGTGTGTGTGTGTGTGTGTGTGTGTGTGTGTGTGTAATACCATAAAAACACACAAAGAAGCAAAAAAAAGCAACGCAATCAACTTTGTCCACAAATATGCAACCTATAAATAATGAAATACTGTATAGTGCAATTCATTGGATTGAAGGTTTTAAAGTAGCTTTGATGCTGATATTGATGTTTGTACACTCCAAGTGACAGACCCCAATCTGACCTTTTTTTCTACGTATCTTCAAAACCCACTTAGACAAGTTTCCCACAGCACTAGAAGACAGCACCACCTTCTGGTAATCCATCAAAACGTGTGCAATCATGCAGAAAGCCCTCTGATTGGATAATATTCCTGATCCCGCCTATCAATACGTGATTGACAGGCAGTTGACTAATAGTTTTAGGCTAAGAGGCTGTCATTAACTTCTGATTGGTCGACTGGTCTTGGACAATATAAATGGCAACATTTATTGTTCGACGTCTTCCCGAAGCAGTAGCAACTTTGCGGTGTCCCACTCAAGGCAAGTACACAAGTAGTGTTATTTTATCGACTTGTCTTAAAAATTACCCGTCAAACTCTGTCGCTATTAATAAAAACATTTGTAGACGATCTAGAGAAAGGTTACAACAGTTAACTTTGCGTCGAAATAAGCCAACTGTTGAGCGTAAATTGTAGTAGCGGTACATTGGTTGCAGTTGGGATTTAAATGGTTAACGCCGTTAGCCGAACTAGCTCGCTTTATTTGTTTGGACTCGTCTAACTTTCTTTTATTTAAGTTTTAGGTTTAGTAGCTAAACTTCTGCAATGTTTATAAAAGCAAGTGTTGTTTCTGATAAACAACACACAAGTTTACGTTTTATGTCCTCTTTTAAGTAACGTCTTCTTTAGGTTCCCGTTTTTTACTTTGGCTAACTGTGACCGGAGTCCGTAGAAATCTTGTAAGCAATTTATCTCTGATGGTGCTTGAGTTACATTTATTGAATATGACCCAAGTTAAGCAGTCATGTGAATCAACCGAATATATTCTTCAATTCGGCAGACATTAGTATTCAAGTAAACATTATTTACTGTAGGTTGAAACTTTTTTTGCCCAATATTGCCGGTATGCTGCCTAACTTGGCACACTGTTACTCTATAGTCAGATAGTTGTGATGAACGAAATGTGGAAGCAGAGAATTTATCTCTCATTTGCTACTTGATGGGTTGTGGATTTGCCGAATTAACGTGAAAGTTCAAATAAATCGTCTAAAATCATGACTGATTATAAATGTCGTTATCTCCTTTAGCCGGTCTAACATTTATTCGCCGATTTCTAAATGGAGTTCAGGCTAATCATAACTTGACTGATTGCTTTGATTAAATTAACCCCAGGCGTGTTGTGGTGTGACAGAAGAGCTTGCTGTGCACCGGGACTAGGCCGGAGATGGGGGATCCGGAGCCTCCAGAGTTTGGGTCCCTGGAGGAAGAGCTGGAGTACTGGAAGGAACAGGCTGCCAGGCACCAACAGAGGTGTGTCCCTTTTGTGTGATTTTAAAAGATCAACATCTCTTTTCAGTGTTTATTCCTACAGTTTCTCCACCAAGAAGATGTAATGAGTTATTAACTGGTTCAACTTAAGAAACACGTGTTAATTTGCCTACATTATTTTCCTGATATGCAAGCGCTAATTATGAAAACTTGTTGTAGTGTTTCTTATTCCTGAATGCATGTACATACCTTTCAGGTACTCTGATACCAATGTTTTCATGCCCTGCACGAATAATTCAGAGCAGCTGAAGTTCTGAAAAAAAAAAATGTATATTTTATTTTTATATATATATATATATATATGTATATATATATATATATATATATATATATATATATATATATATATATATATATATATATATATATATTTTTTTTTTTTTTTTTTTTTTTTTTTTTTTTTTAAATATTATATTGTTGTTAATATTATGTTGTGCCACCAGGATAACAACTTGGGCACAACAAAAGAAAAACATAATCTTTGAGGACTTCCAGAGATCTGTAGTGAAGTACCGGTTCTCTACTCTCACATTCAGTCAATAGAAATGCTAGTCAGACACTCCTGCTGTACAAACAATTAATAACCTTTTTTGTGTTTTTCTATTAAATACATTTCTGAGATGTTTAAAACTTGTGTTTAACCCATAATGCCAAGTTCTCCCCTTGGTTGTGTTGGATATGATCAAGCTATGTTGTTTGTCTAAACATGTGTGGTTTTCATGAATTGTGGCACATTTTCCTCTTAAACAGTGTCTTTGTCTTACTGTTTATCTTCAAACCAGAGTGTGATTATCTGAGTTTATTTCTGTATAACACCAGAAAATCCAGACTAATAAACCAACCTGAGTACTAGTTGGAATGACTTGCTGTGAAAATTTCCAGTGGTAATAAACATATAGCATATTGTCTGCATCTATGTGTGTGTTCAGTGCGGAGGAAGCCCAGGAGGAGCTGCAGGAGTTTCAGCAGATGAGTCGGGACTACGAGGTGGAGCTGGAGACTGAGCTGAAACAGTGTGAGGCGCGAAACCGTGAGCTTCTTTCTGCCAATAACCGCCTGCGTATGGAACTGGAAAACTACAAGGTACAGAGGACATTATCAGTTACTAGCTCCTGTGAATAATCTGTACGTCAACTTTCTAAACCAACATCAAAACACTATAAACCAAGCCTTAGAAATAATATGCAGAAAAAAAGATTTGGACAGCACTGTAAAAAAAAAAAAAAAAAAAAAGATAATTTTTTTCCTCCAAGATTGCAAAGATGAGGGTGAAATCTGAAAGTTAAATAAATGAAACATTTCAAAAGGTGGATTATTGAGAGGGGAAAAGCAGTTCTGTCCCATTGCACAAGGATAGATGTAGCAGTCATGTAGTAAGTAGTAGTATGACCTGCATTGAAGCATAAGCCTGCTGTATGAGGGATGTCCAGGGCTGCAACGGTGTCTTAATTTACATCAAACCAACTTTCAAGTTTATCTAACCAGGGATTTTCATACTTGTCAGCTGATAGCAGGTCATTTTTTATGGCACCAGTTTGCCTGCAGTGAATAGCTTTCACTGGTGCTTTTTGTCTGAACACACATTCACTTTCACAGAGGACTGATTCAGAGCAGATAAAGGCAGCTGATGACTCCTGCGCTCACTCCGTGTCTGGAGGGGATGGCAGTACTTCCCATAAGACCTATTCCAGTCACAGTTTGTTCAGTCCCCAGTCTCCTCCTTTAAAACTGTCAGTTAATTCCTCTGCTAACAGCATAGCAGTGCACTGGCACTTTGAAAGACAGTGGTTCAATTGAAAAGCAAAAAAGGTCTTTATCAAAATATGTTTGCAAAAAAACAGTGTCGTAAATGTTTGAAGAATTTCTTGCTGCACATTTCTTGCCTAAGGTTTTGATCATTCTTTGTGCTGTTTTCGTAGTGCCAGGCTGTGCAGACTGAGAGTGACGTCATTGCTGGCTGCACAAGCCATTGTAACGCATAGCTGCACACCTTCCAGTTTTTGTCACTCGTTGCATACACTGAATTTTGATTTAACATTCGAGACAGCTGGTCATGCTGCAGGGAAATGAAGATGTGGTTTGTCAAATTTGAAGGTTATGTTCACATTGCTTCAGTGGAGGACTTGCCTTTCTTTTAAAGCTGTCCTAAATTCTGTTTTTAGGGTTTTGAGAATTCAATGAGCCCAAGGAAGGTGGAAAAACAATAACATGCAATACCATGACAATTAGCTTTGGTTGGTAACCTCACATTATACTTCGCCAGGAATCGGGTCACTGTACTAAGACAGCTGAAAGTCAGTTTGTGCTTTCTGTGTGTGTGTGTGTGTGTGTGTGTGTGTGCGCGCGTGTGCGTGCGTGTGTGCATGTGTGCGTAGAACATAAAACCTAATCAATGTTATTCCCTTCACCTGCCAGTGGTTTTAATGCTGTGGTGGATCAGTGTGCAGTTAAAACTTGTGTTTGAGCCATTCCACTACTAATTTGGACATTGCTTACCAAATGTGAACAAGCTCTTTCTATAGTTGTCAGTTCTTTGTCTTGAAACTCTGTAGAGATCCAACATCAGTCATCATTTATACAGTAACTTTTGTGAACAGCGGTAAGCTATTAGCCAGTTGTGATACACAGACCCAGTGCAAACCTGTGTGTTTTGCGGTGAGGGAAAGTTATAGTGTAAATGTGTAGAGTTCCATCTTAAAGTTTGTCACTGGAAAAAATGCAAATGAATACAGGAGCTTGGCAGGTTTTCCCACAATGATAATGGCAGCTGCAGCTGATAGCAACAACAATACTAAAACTTTCTCTCCTTGTCGAGTATTTTATGTACACAGAGGTAAAACTAGTGCTAATACAATGGCAACTTTAGCCAGTTTATCCAAAACTTAACTCTTGATCAACCTCAGTGATTCCACAGGAAATAGGCCTAGTTTTGGGCTGTAGTCAGAACAAATTTATACCCATTTATCAATCTTTAAATCTAGGATCTAGGACAAATGAGATGCTATCTAAGCAGTGTAAGGGCTTTATCTTGCAGAATGTGTGTGCAGTATGCAGAAACTTTATGGAATTTGGGTAAAGCATGCTGAAACTTGATGCAGTGTAGCAGTAAAAGAGTAATTTTTGCCTTCACTCTGTTTAGTTAATCTGTTGATGCACCAGAAAATGTTAGCTCTGGGATGAGTTTATAGATGAGCTAGTATGACCGCTTTAATCAGCTGACTTTCATTGTAATCACTAAGATTATGGTTTGACCGTTTTTTTGTTTTTCCTAATTGTTTTGGAAATATGTGGCTATTTAGGAGCTATGCTTTGAAATTGAAATTCAATATTTGTGCATGTTTAAGCTTCGTCTCAATATTTTGCCAGTCACTTTGCGCTTATTCTGCCGCTTTCTTTCATTCATATTCAGACTTTTTTTTTTTTTTTTTGGTTCACATTCTCTTTCTTTCCTGTGTCTTCCTGCCAGGATAAATATGAGACTCAGCACTCTGAGGCCTGCCGGCAAATCTCCCACCTGGAGGGAGACCTGGCTGAAACCACTGCCATCAGAGACCAGCTTCATAAATATATCAGAGAGCTGGAACAGGCCAATGATGACCTGGAGAGGGCCAAGAGGTCAGGAGACAAATCAGCTTCAACACACTAGGCGGGCTAAAGCTCTGTAATTACAGAACTTTGATTAATAAAGTAACTTTATATTCATGGGACTTTCATAGTGTGATTAAACAACCTTTGGCCATTTTTGTTAGGGTTAGAATTACAGGCAAAGAGAAATGAAGCAGGTGGTTCATAAAGGTATCTGCGTTCCCTTTCACTGTTGAAAGTCTGACTAATTTTTAACTTTGAAGGGCACTTGTGTGATCTGTTGCTCCAACAAATGCCTCCTCACAGTACAAGGTTTACAGTACAAATTGCGAGATTGCACAAAAAAGAAACTAGTGCTTTGAGACAAGTCTACAGAATTGTTCAAGAATAAGAGATCAGCATAGATATAAGTACATTTTTCAAAGTAGTAGTAAATAACAAAGCAGCTTTTTAAAGTATGAAATGATTTGATTTCACAGCGCGCACTAACACTGGTATCATGTGTCTTTCAGGGCAACTATCATGTCGCTGGAGGATTTTGAGCAGAGAATGAACCAGGTTATAGAGAGGAACGCCTTCCTTGAAAGCGAGCTGGATGAGAAGGAGAATCTTTTAGAGTCCGTCCAGAGACTGAAAGATGAAGCCAGAGGTAGAGTTCTGTGTGTGAGATGTGATGTAACAAGTGGGCAAATATGACAAGCTTATATAATCTAAATACTAAGCTGATCAGATCCAAAAATTAGGGGTGGTAAAAAGAATTGGTTCACGTTGTAAATGCAACCAAAAATCTGTCAGGTGCGGCTCAAGATCTTTCTTGGTCGCAGCGGTGTGCCTGACATATAGCAGGTCTATCTGTTTGCAAAATCACTCCGCTTCAGTTGAGGTAAATCCTGCATTGCAATGCCTCCTTTGGCTCTTTTCAAACTAGCTTTTGGCTACACATCTGAAAGAGTTACATGTACTGAGTAAGGACTGGAGGATTCTCTGTTAATACATATATATCCTTATTGGCTGAAGATTAATTCGGACACCTGGTTTGATATCCTTCCTGACTGCTTAAGCGCTTTTTACATTGTTTTAAAGGTCTTTGTTATATGTCTAACTGCCCTATTGTTTCTTTGTGTTTGTGTGCCAGACCTGAGGCAGGAGCTTGCGGTGCAGCAAAAGCAGCAGGTACAGGACAGGAAGCCGTCCATCAGCAGTGCAGTCAAAGAGCCGGCGTCGTCATCGGCCACCGGGTTGCCCACTCCTCCTCTCACCCCCTCAGACAAAAGAACAGAGGACAAAACCACATCTTCCTCCCCTAACCAGCCCCTTCCTTCCACACCGTCCCGACCCCAAGCCTCCACAGAGCCCTTCACAACCCCACTGCCCTCCATCAGCAGAGGTCAGTTTATGCATGTTGTTGTGTAAAGAGATGCACCTTTATGTCCAAGTGTAGTTTCCACTGCATAAATGACACTTTCAAATGGCCTTTTTTGTTGTTGTTTTGTTAATCCTAGTTTTAAAAACTTCGATTTGGTTTAAGTGTTCTGTCCAGATTCCAGTTTGTGATGCAGTTTTTCAGGATAACAAATATTTTATGTACATGGTTTACAGTACAAATTGCTGTAGTAGTACCGACGCTTCTGAAAACAGACCCTCTCCACAGACTGAAAAAGCTAAAGAGCTGTTCATTGAACTTGAAATCAGTCAGCATACCTGGAAAAAATAAACAGCAACTCTACTCAGTGTTTGTACTATAAATGGTCATTTTAAGATCCTTTTTTTTTTTTTTTTTTTTTTTTAAATTAATGTATAGGAACAGGCTTATATCATGAACCATTGCCCCACCATTTACAGACTAAGCTAATTTGCGGTGCTCATCCCTCTTCTCTATTTTTATATCACTGTGAGCTGCATGTCTTCATCAGCTGGTTTGTTTCTTAGGTGAAAGCCTTTCTGCGACTCCTCTCACCACATCAGCGAGAATATCGGCTTTGAACATTGTTGGAGAGCTCCTGAGGAAAGTTGGGGTAAGAACAATGTTTGAGCTTTTTTTTTTTTTAGGTAATTATTCTGGTTGTACTAAACAGTACACAAGCTACGCCCCTTGAAGAGCTAATATTGATCTTTAGAACCAGCACAATGTACAACTTGAATGTGACTGTCAGTTGGCTCAGCTGTGCCTTTTTGTTTACTTTGAACTAATTAAAAACACAGAAAATAAATACTGTATTTGTTCCAACTCTTTACAGTTTCACAATGTAATAGATAATTTTGTGGCAGGTTTTTAAAAACCTTTTTTCTGACATTTGCCTTCTAATCACCTTCCTCACTTCCTCAGTTTATTTAAATGTTCGTTTTTTGTTTTATTAATAAAATTACAGCCTCACAGAGCTGCTAGTGTGGCTCTTTTGCCGCAAATTAGATTTCTCTCTCTCTCTCTGTCTCTTCACAATAACAGATCCATTGATTCTATACATTAAGAACACCAGAATAGTGTGGTATTCAGACGGCAGTCTGAAGGTGAGTGTTTATAGAAGAATTGAAACCTTTTCTTTCATTTCTGTCCGTAGAACCTGGAGTCCAAGCTGGCATCATGTCGGGAATATGTCAACGAGCAGACAGGTAATCGTAGAGCTGGTGGACAGGGAGCAGCAGTGGGCCAGAACAATTCAGAGAGCCATCCTTCCAATGGCCTCTACAACAAAGGGTAAGTTTCTCTGTTCGGCACGGTAAAGTCTAGATGTTCGAATTCAGACCGATCCCAAAGCTTTACATGACCCTTGTTGACTGCATCTTTCCCACCATTTCCTCATCTAGATATGTTGTTTAGCCTTCTGCTTGTTGTTGTACTGCAGTCTTCATGAAATCCTGTGAGGTGGTGCACTGTTCCTTGATCGCTCCCTCAGTATATACTATAATAATATCCTGTAGAAGGACATGTACCACTGTAAAATCCTGTTGTGTGGTACATGTCTGAGATTAGAGAAGTATATCAGAAGTTTTCATTCATATATGCATGCTGCTATCTTATTTTAAAATTCCTGTAATCTGAGCACAGCATAGGGTTTCAGATTTTGTTTGTGTTATGCATTTTCTGTTGTTTTATGTGGCAAAATCCTTGAGTAAAGCAGGACAGACTGAAGAAACTGTTGTTTTACAGGCTGGTGAAGAGGTTAGATTTTGGAACGGGATCCAAGCTGCTGCTTTGAAAGTGAAAACATCCTTAATCCTCCTGAGCCGCTCGGCCCTTCCTCTCTGTCACACCGGGATGTCCCAAATATAACGGTACTGTGTGTTACGTCACAAAGGTCATCAGCCTCAGTGCCTCTTTAGGACACAGGACATGGAAAACTCATAAGAAGCTGCAGTGATGAAATGGGTGGATACGCTACTATGGATACTTTGGGATGTCTGCTACTAGCTCAGACATGCAGATTTTTGTTTATTACCAGGAGTTCTTTTCTGCACTCGCACTTGGATTTAACTAATTTACTGAACTCATGCCGCATGTAACCACCTCACCTCCTTTTGCTTGGACGTATTTTGCGCATTTTTTTCCCCACTGTCCCTCTCAAGGTGTTTTCAGCCTGAACATGAAGTAAATTTTAGAGCAAGTTTTAGAGATTTCATATGGAATTCATTAAAACTGATGCAGGTTTTCTTTAGGTAGCGAGAATTGAGGTGAAGATGTGCAGAAAGAAGGTGGAAGTGTTTGGGGAAAAGGCTGTAACACTTAAATGCAGGACATTATTTTGCACAGTGTACAGAAAAAGATGGAATTTCCAGAAGGAAAGTTAGCATTAATGTACAGAGACAAAAGGAGCAAAGCTGAACCCATGCACACCTTTCCAGAAGTCCAACACTAGCATTATACCAGCATTAGTTCTCCCTAATGCACATGTGCACAGTTTTTGGAGAACTTTAGATTCTCAGTGTCTTCCTGCTCTTTATGTAATCCCAGACTGATTCCATGGTGATGAAATCAGGACTCTGTGGGGTTCAGATCATTTGTTGCAGGACTCCTTGTTCTTCTTGTGAAGGTAGTTCTTTATAACTGTCTGGATGTTGGGTGGTGCTGTTGTGATCTGGAAGCGGTAATCTAACCTGCTGAGTTTTAGCAAAGTGAAAATTTGCTTTATGATTGTCCTAACACACCTTGAGTGTGCCTGATGGCTAAACACTGGATTGGCAATTTTATCTACACAAAAAGAATTGTTAATTGTTTAATCTTGTCTTAATATCCTGAACACCTGACAGTCAGCAGGCTTCTACAGTTGCAATTGTTAAAAAAAGGATCACAATGTGTCGCCGAAGAAATCCCACGAAGTGCCACTGATATTAGACAGAATAAAAATTGAAGTAGATTTCTCTGGTTGGCACATGCTGTAGCCCAGACAAAGTGAATCTTTTAGATCTTTACAGATCAACTAGTTTCCTTACCATAATCTGCAAAGAACATGACATTTCAAATCTGTGCTGCCACCCATACATTACTGAGGTATAGAATTTGAAATTACTGCTTGCAAAGAAGGAGTAGTGAGAGTGGAGCTGACCTTGCATAAGCAAACATGCTGTGCTTCTGCGTGAGTCTCAAGATTTTAACGAAATGTGTTTTTTATTACCATGTCAGCTGTTATAAAAAGTTAGTTATTCAAAGTATATTGTTCAGTGGGGAAAATACTTTGCATTTCACATGAGAAACTTTGGAAGGATCATACAGCACATCGTGGCCATGAGGGGTTGTGCATCTTATAGCTGCCTTACTTAATGTTTTTTGTTAACAATGAGTTAAATGATATGTATGGCTTGTTGCAGGGAAAAGGTATCTCACCATCTCTGCAGTTTTATGTAGCTTTCTGTTTAGCCTCTAGTTTTGTTTGTAAGGCTCTTCAAATGAATGGTTCACTCTCACCGCTCTGTCAGTTGTTTGTAAAAATTTATATTTTCAGTGTTTTCAAGATGAATGATTGCTTTCTCTCCATGTAAGGAAGGGTATGTTATTGCTTCTCTGTACAGATACTAAAGCTCCTGGCTCAAAATTATTAAGCTGAGAAAGTAAAATTATTGGTATCTAAATCGAGTAACATAATGTGAATCCTGAAATTGTTCAGATCAATTGTTTTACTAGAGAAGACTTAAGTGGGCTAATCTTCTTTGTCAGTACTGACAGATTGCAGGAACCCATTTTGATTTACACTTAGCATTGCCTGCGCTGGACTGATTATCTAAAAGAGTCTAAATTGATTTAGCTGTAGAAAAGAGTAATGCTGAGGCACTTTCATACATTAGTGCTACATCCTGTGTTGTTTTTTTTTTTGCGTCCAGAGGCACTTGATAGCTCCCCTCGAATATCAAAAAAAAAAAATATTTGTGTGCCGTTGTTAGGCTGTAATGGCCTGATTATTGTTAAATTTACTGTGGTTATTCATGGTCCCCAGAGGATGATTGCTCACATGAATGCTCACTCTTCCTTTGACACTAGAAATATTGCAGTTTTAAAGGTGTATTTCCATTAAACGTAGTGATCACATTGACGTCCCCCAGAGAATGAATCTTGAGGATTTTAATGACCTCAGATTTAGCACCACCTTGAGGACATTTGGTGTCAAATACTGATAAGGCTGTAAGATTAATAGAACTGTCCATATGTTGTTCAGTGTGTCCAATAATTTGATAATATGGCATGAAATTAACATTGTAGATGTAGGACACTGATGGTGGAGATTTGTTCCATTGTTGTGTGGCAGACAAGTAGAGGAGGCACCTTTTTTTTTTAGACTGTGGAGAAGTTGTTTAAAATAAGTAAATCCCTCTGCAGAGCTCTACTTCTGTCTTTCCAGGAGTGAAATTGGAAATGTCTTCTGTTAATGAGGAGATGCAAATACTTCAGTGAAGGCTATTTGTGTTTTATGTTAAAAAGTAATAGGTTGACTTGTAGTGTTATCTACTGTACTTCTACTGTAGGGTCGCTAACATAGGTTGAATATATGTAGGCTGTGGTTCAGTTGCTTGTGTCTGTAGGCAGCATCGACTTTCAAGTAGATGCTCAGGGCGAATGTAAAGCAAAAGCAGAAGACTGGGCCTTTCCTATGAAGATAAATGTGTGAAAATAGAGGTGGAAAAAGGCTTAGTGGGGTTTTCTTTTGCCTTATGTGACTGTTTAAAAAAAGAAAGAAAAACTACTTGCATGCTCACAAATGAAGTGCTCAAGATTTGTTCTGTCTTATGTTGTTTTTACCGTCAGTGCTGCTTATGATGCTTCTGAAAACAATTAAACTGGAAATGTAAAAATAAAGCTGCATAGATTTTATTCATTACAGAACGAGTGTGGGGGAGGGAAAAAAGCAAGTAAGGGATGTGTAGCAATTTAATAGCACTTCTTTGGTTCACAAAGCAGAAAGTCCTGCATCACAGCAATTGTAGTACACGTCACTTTTATTATAATTATATGTTGTGTATCTGTGAGCTTTAAAATCACACAATTTCAAGAAGAAAACAGCTGGGCTACAAATGTAATTTGACATTCAGTTTCAAAGCAAACACATTCTCCAAATATTCTGAACCCCCCCAATGAAGTGCATAAAGAACTAGTCTCAGTTTGTGCCTTTCATTTATTACCTTTACAGTTGAGTTGCAAAGGGATGTATAATTTTCTGAAAAATACATGTTGAGCAGATAAAAACCCAACAAAAAACAAGGGGTTCTTAATCAAAAGCTTAATAATTCTTAGACTTTTCAAACCATTTGAATGGAAAAAAAATATTCAGTCAGTGGCAGGTTTGAACCCATTTCACAATTTGCAGCTTTATTTTGTAATCCAAAGATTGTGGCCATGATGGAAACATTTCCTTGCTAAATTTAAACATTACACTCACACAACACTTTCAGCTGTTTTACATTAGAACACAGATTCAACCTGAGAAAAGGGTTAAATGTTCTTTTTATTGTGTAGTGGACAACATTGTTTCTTGCAGCTGTTTAGAAGTCTTCACTGAGTCTGTAGATGTCTTCAGAAAAGATGTTTTTAAACACCATGTGCCATGTGGACAAGAGCATCTAAATTTTGTAGACAATCTGCACATTGTTTTCAGCCACCTTGTACTATGTTCACGGTGCTCTGGGATTTTTAGGACCGAACTTATTTCTGAAATGGTGCTAAAACACTCATCTAGATGGACATTGTTTTAATGCAGCTCACAAAATCACTGGCACCTTAATTATTACAAATAAGTCAAATTAGAAGTTCATAAGTGCTACACATCAGCCTAAAATCTGGTACACTTATGGACAAGAAGTGTCTGTTAGGTCTGTGACTAACATAAGGTCTGAAAGGCACAAACTGACTGTATACATGGGATTTATTTTAACTACCTGAAATACAAAGTCAATCCAAATATATTATTTTGCAAATTATGTTATATTAATCCCAAAATTTTTCAAAGATTTTTTTATTGCCTTCATTTCACTTAACAAAATGAAACATTAAGTTGGTAATCTGATTCCAGACAGTTAAGCATTTATATCTCCCTTGTGCTCACTGCCTAATTATTTTATTAAATGAAGGTTATTTTACTAATTAAAGCTAAACCATTTGGAATCAGCCTGTTTAACTGTATGCTGCTGCATCCAAACAAAGTGAAGTCTAAACCATGATGACAGGATTGGATGAATTTGTGTAATGTGTTACCAGCTCTTAACTGTTGTGAGAACCAAATTGGTTTTAAATTTATTGGGGAGTTTACATCATGAATGGCAAACATGCATGTGTCATGACAGCAATTTGTTATTGTTTACTCTTGATGATAGATATAGCGAATTCATATGCAAGTGCTAAGTGAAGGCAGCTGGTTGTGCTTTAGGTTGATGATAAAATTTCGCTTCTCATCTGAAAGGCTTGTTCAGTTCTGATTGGACGGGAGATGTTTGGGTCCTCCGATTTGAGATGTGAATGCGTGTTAAGCTGTGTGGGGAGGGATGTCAGGACTATATTGAAACACGTCATTTGTTTTTGGTCATTGGAATTGGCAAAAATGTCTCCACTGTTGTTAACTTTCATCTACCGACTCGTCCTGTTTTACACAGTCAGTGCCCAGTGGCATTTAAAATACAGTTTAAGAATGTAATTAACAAATTCAAAATTTCAAATCTGTCTTAATAAGCTACTTTCTTCCTGAGTGACAGACTAGTATAAATTCAAATTTCTGGTACATTCATGTTGAAATTAGTTGTTGGAGTTAAAGTGCTTTGTGCTTCTTCCTCTCTGTCCTTGTGGACCCAGTCAGTGCTGAGAATCAAATGGTGTTTAATGGTCTCTATGCGTTTTAGGATTTCTGCGCGTGTTGATGTTGAGGCCACAAAATACAAGAAGGTCCGACTACATCTTTCATGTAGAGAAGTAAAGAGAAGAGTGAAGTGATATCGTAGGTTACCACGGTTTCACCTGAGTCCTGTTTTGTGTTTTCCAACCTCTTTGGTAAAATCCTGGGAGTTTCTGTTGTGGTGTGGAGTGTTCCCAACCAGAGGAGCTAGGATGGTGAATGGGTGTTGTAGGTAATGGAGCGGATGCCACTGATGATGTATTTGAGTAGTTGGAACTGAACAAATGTTTCAGATGAGAGCTGAAACCTCTTCAGGAAACTCAAACATCCAGCTGCCTTCAGCACTTAGATATAACTTGACCTGGAAGACGGATTCCTCACACATATACAGACAAATCATCCAACTACTATAAGCAGATTAAATAAATCGATTAGGTTTACATGTAACTTGTTGATATTTGAACTTTACGAACAAGTGGACCTCTTAAGTTTCGCTATGTTTAGTTCAAATTAGGGGGGATGGAAACATAGGTGGGTAATTTATGCTCTTTGTAGGGGGTGAGTATATTTGGATTGAATCTGCCAATATTTGTTGCAAACAGATTGATACAATAGTGGCTAAATTTATCCACCCCAACTCTGGATCATAAAAATAAAAACTTAGACCGCTGTGAAGTAGAGTAGCCTGTCTGCTGAAGCATATCAACACATTGAAAATTGAAACAAGGCAGCTGAAGCTACAGCGCAAAGCATCAAGAACAGCTTGAGGAGGTCAATGTTCAGAGACCAAAATCGAAAAAGAGCTGTAGAAATTCTAGACAAATAGAGAAACTGAATAAATTCAGCAGCTTTACTTCAGTCTTGTAGAAATTCTTTTTTTGGAGCAATTTTACATAAAATCCAATTTCTCAGACAGAAAGGTGGAAAATTCCTAACTAGTGAACAAAGCATGAAAAGTTATTTCAAATTTAAGAATACCAAGGATTGTGCACATTTAGGGCAGAAGGCAGGACCGAGGAAAAAACAGCTACACCTGAAGACTTTAAAATTAAATGATATTTTTAAAAACAAATGTAAAATATATATTTTTTCTCTCAAATCAAGTCAAATATTTTCTCGATTAACTGATAAAATAGTTTTTAAATAAAGTGTCGGAAAGTAGGTGCATCATAAAGTTCTTCAGAATGCTTGTTTCATGTCAACAGTTCAAAAGCTGCAAAATCTCACATTTGAGAGGATGGAACTAGAAACGGTTTGACATTTTTGCTTGGAAAAATATACATTTTACAGACTGTTAAAAAATAATTTAAGGAATAAATAGAAAATTCTAACATCAGAATGACATTGGTATTAGTGCGGTAGAGAGTGTAGAATTTATTTTCTTTTGGTTTCTAGCAAATGTTAGGTTTTCTATTGTGCTGTTGGGAATAATTACATTTTCTCCCTACTTTCCCCCAAATAATTTGTAATTCCTTGCAAACCAAAAATGACTTTACATTAATCCATAGTATGATTAAAATGTCCAGGACTCTCCTGTGGTTCTGGAGTGTTATTAATAAATTTTGGAAATTTTCTAATTTAAAGTGTAAAAATATTTCTGGAAAGGCTCACTTCACTTGAAACCCAATCATTGCAAAGAGTCTGGTCCATCTACTCGTCGGCAGAGCAGGTGTAGGCCTCCTCGTGGGCCTCCAGAGGTGGGGTGCAGGCAGGAGGAGATGGGGAACGAAACTCTTCCTCCTGCATCTCCACCGAGTTCTCTTTGATGGTGCTCCTCCGGCTGATGCTACTTCCCAGCCCCAAGCTCCTGATGCTGCTGCTGCCACCGCTGCTGCTGCTCCGAGGACTGGGGCTGCTGAACACTGCCTCCCCGCCGCCACGCCTGGGAACACCCGACACATCAGGAGGAAGAGAAAAGAGGAGGTAGAGGAGGGTCAGGAGGACAGGAGAAGAAAGGGGAAAAAAAGGCTTGTTGCAAGGTAAGATTTTTGTTGTAAAAGTTGAAGCCCCTGAAATCTTGAAGCAGAGCTGGAGGGAGGAAGAGAGCGACGAGGAAGGTGAAATAAAAAGACTGTTAAGAAAGAGGAGAATATTCCCAGGAAGCTTGGAGGACAGTTTGTAGATCAGGAGTGTCTGAAGATGGGTGTGAAACAGGAGCAGCCAGACATGAAAGGAGGGAAAGGAAATTTAAAATCACAATGCTTTCAGAGATGGAGCCCCCTAAAGATCACAGTGAGAATTTATGATTTGTGTTCCCTCGCATTTTGTTTCTTCCTTCCTGGCTGTGCATTTTACTAAAGCTGCTACTATCCTCAACTCAAAAACCTCTTCGAAGCTGTCCACTTTCATTTTTAAAATGGTAATAGCTGGACGTATCCATAACACCACAGCGGCATCTCTTTTTGTAGCATCTGCTGATTGTTTACTTAGTTTGGCAGTATATTGGAACTGGACTGGACCAACTGTACATGTGTATCAGAAGGAATGTAAAGCTTATTGTGAGGAAATGCAAATCAAAAATCTTGCTGTGACTGCCGCAGGGCTCCTTACGTACAGGTCTTAACTCATGCACTACAAAAATGAAAGGTTTAAAAGAATGTAGGTTAAGGAAGGTCAGAAGACTACAAGCTCAAAACTCCTTTTTTTAAGATTACTAATCAGTGATTTAATTGATAAAGCAGTTTAAACATTCATTAATGACTGTTCTGACCAACTAAGGAGTCTGGAGGCCAATAGTGACATTAATTTGTATGTGGTATGATCAAAAAGTTCTATATTTCTGGATTATATATTTGAGAGAAGGCAAACATCTCTATGGTCAATACCTCTTAATTCAGCAACACCAAAACATCTCGATGGATAAATGGCACCATAAAAATTGTACTAATTATGTTGTAGTTTTTGAAGTGGTTTGTTTTAAGAGGCAGGCCAGATGTATTTTTGTCATATACAGTCACTCCAACAATTTATTAGTCACAGTTTGGCCTGTTCTTCACTCTGTTCAGTGGGACCTTTGTTACCTCAGTTTGCTCTTGAGCGAAGCCACATCTTTGTTGAGAGCATCATTGGCCTCGGTGGCCTCATCCAGCTCCCTCTGCAGCTTCCTGCGGGCCGCCACCACGCGCTGCGCCTCCTCCTCTGCTTCCTCCAGCTGATGCTTCAGCTGCTTCACCCGGATGTTGCCCTTCTCTGCCTGCACAGAGCAGAAAAACAAGTTTATTCCCAGGTATTCGACCAACGGCACGATAAATCGCTTTAGTCTTGGTTATCGTCATCACAGTCACCTGGTCCTTGTATTGCTGTGCCTGCTTCCTCTCATCCTCCATCTGGATGGTTAAATCCTTCAGCTTCTTCTCTTTCTGACGCAGATTCTTGGCACTGGCCTGACGTTCTCTACACAACATAATGTCATCTTACTGTATTCCTATTTCATGTACTTGTCAATGTTAGTATGAATTTCACTTTTGTATTTTTACTCGATCTCCCACTATGCACCATTACCTGCTCTCGATTTCCAGCTGCTCTTCGACTTCTCTCAGTTTAGCCTCCAGAGCAGCGATAGAGGCCTTGAGTTTAGAGCGTCCCTGGCCCTCCATCTCCTGCAGCTTGGCCTTCAGCTCCTTGTTTTGTTTCTCTAGCTGCTGTCTGGATCCCTCCCTGCTCTGAGAGGAAGATCTCTCTGCTGCCAGCTCTGTTCCCAGCTGCTCCAACTACACAACAGAAAAGTATGAATTAGTAAAAAAAGATAAATAATTCATTTGCTGTGATTGAGAAGCTTTGAACTCTGTAGTTTACAACAAGAAAAACAATAACTTTTGTTGTTGTTTCTGATAATTTTTTCCTTTTTGGATTCTATAAGACACTTATTTAGATCCACGCCATCCTGTTACTACCTTATTTTCTCTATATTTCATTGCTCTTATACATTATGCAAAAACTTTACCTTCTATTTTGTTTGTAATATACTGGAGGATAAAACAAACCTGCAAACCTGAACCTAAAACATTTCGACAAAAACGGGAACCCTGAAGTTAAAAATGGACCCTACCAGCTGCTGGCTCTTCCTCAGCCGGTCGTTGAGACTCTCCACGTTGGTCTGCTCCTCCTCCAGCTCCTCCTCCAGTTGGCTGATCTTCGTTTCCAGGCGGCGCTTTTCATCTGACAGCAGTGACCTGAACAGAAGACATTGAAATTTCTGCGTCAAATGAGCACAGTTTTAGACTTGTCATACCATCAGATTAAATATCAAAAACTCTAATTGGTGACTATGGCAACATTTTGATTTAAACAACATAGCAACTTGACTTCTTAATTAATGCACTTCTTGGCAACTATTAGCTGGCTCTCTGGGGGATAATCCTGGTACACTTGCCTTCCTTTTAACCCGTGGAAGCAAAGCACTGTATCTCAAAGTGATGACTGAAAATCTCTCATTAACTTTAATCACCCTCAGTAGGATAAAGGCCTGTAGTGTGGAAGCATTGATGGAGATGCCCATTGAGACTATCTATATAATTAAGTCAAGAAACCTACTTTCCAGAGGAGTTACTGGCCAGTTCTTCAGACAGCTCGTCTCTCTCCGCCTCCGCCTGCTTGCGAGCTCTCTCAGCTGCTGCCAACATCTGGACAAATGGAGGAAGGAGAAGATGGTGTCAGGAAGTTAAACACTTCTGAAGGTTTCATTCAGGACTGAGTGAATACGTTTCATATACTCAAACACCAAAGCCTGATGCACCATCTTGCTCCTCTCTTGCATTGTTGCTCCAAAAACTATTAAATGGCATCCGTGCCCTCCATACATTGTCCTGCTGCCACAAATATTAGAGCACTAAATGTGGATTATTGTGCTGCTAAAAGTACGAATGCACTATTTCCTCATTCATACAAACTACAGTGAGCAGCTTTTTTCTAATAAAAAAAATGAAAGTATACATTTGTGAGCTTTTTAAAGATTTCAGCAGGAAAGACTGACATTGGAGTGGAGACCCACAAAGGCATGGGTGATTTTGACATTTATGTGGGATTTACGAACAATACTAAAAAAAAATGTAACTCTCTAAATGAACATCATTCTCTGAACATTAATTAATTTAAACAAAATTGATTATTTCTTTTAGCAACATGTGAAAACTGAAATTAAGTCAGTAATATTCTCAGTGACCCTGAACGGTTTTTCCAGACATGACACAGGATGGCAAACGGCAAACACCACATGGTCTGACCTCATGGAGCTGGATGATGTCGGCCTCCATGGCCTTAGATTTGCGCTCAGACTCCCTGGCTGAGGCGAGAACTTCCTTCTGGGCTGCTCGAGAGTCCTCCAAGTCCCTCTGGACATCCTTCACCTGGCCCTGTGAGGAGAGCAAAGAAAGCCACGTTTGAACTGGTTTTACAAAAACTGCAAATCCGCTGTCAGCCTAGTTAGTCTGAATAATAACTCAGGACACACTTGGTCGTTTTTTGAAGATGCATCTATATTTACTCGTTTAGCAGATGACTTTATAAAAGGATACATGCCTCAAAGTTCCATCTGAGACTGAAAATCAATCCACCTTTAGAGCGCTAAGTTTTCGTACTTTTAAAAATATGTGTGTGCTGACCTGGATTTTGCGGAGCTGCTTGAGCGCCTCTTCACGCCCCCTGCTGGTGGCCTCCAGCTGGTCTTCCATGTCCTTCAGCTCCCCCTCGAGCTTCTTCTTTCCAGCAGACGCCTGACCTCGCTGCTTCCTCTCCTCCTCCAGCTCTGACTCCAGCTCACGAACCTGACAGAAGGAGAAAGATGGGATGGCGGCCTCACATTGCCTTTATTGTGATTTGACAGACTACTACCTTTGATAATATAATGTGGACTAGAGCTGAATGATTAGACTTTAAAGGACAGTAGCAGTAGGTGATGCTCCACCTGTTTCAGGAGCTGCTTCCTCTTCTCCTCTCCCATCTCCTCTCGGGCCTGCAGCTCTCTCTCATGCTGAGCTTTGAGCGCCTGACTGTTGACCTCCAGACGCAACTTGGCGTCTTCGGCCACCTGCAGCTCGTCCTCCAGCTCCTCCATCTGCGTCCTCATCTCCTCCACGATGGCCTCCAGGCCTCGCTTCGCCTTCTCCAGGTCATGCACCTGATAAATGATCAGAAACAATGTCTGAGATGCTGAGCTTGCAAGAATCGTTCATTCATTCATTCATGTTCACGTGCTGCCTCTTACACTCTTCCCCACGTCATCCTTGGAGCTGATGAGATCTTCCATCTCAGCTCGGAGAGACTTTATGGTCTTCTCTGCCTCCTCCAGAGCGTCCTGGTTGTCCTCCAGTGCTCGGGTCACAGCCAGCACCCTCGTCTCCTTCTCCCTCGCCTCTGCCTCGGCTCGATCTCGCTCCTCTGCGAACTTACACGACACAGCTCGCTCCTCCGCCAGCATCTGATGAACATGAAGACAAAGCAGATCACATGTGATCAGAGGTGAATGCTCAGCAAACACTGAACTCACTCTAACAGAAGTTTCTGGGAGTGACTTTAAACAGTCCTGCTTAAAAACGTTGTCTTTAAATCATCTGTAGCACTCTCACACTGTTAAAGTGTCTTCTATTGTAAATCTCACATCAATGTAATTATTCATTTGTTCTGTTCTAGCCTGTACATCTGATAAGCCTCCAGAACATTAGTTCCCCTCCACCTCGGTGCTGCCAGACCTGATCAAACTTCTTCTGCTTCTTCTCCAGGTTGGAGACAAGCTGCCGCTGGCTGTCCAGGTCCATTAGAACGTCCTCCAGCTCCTGTTGCATCCGGTTTCGGCTCTTCTCCAGCTTGTCGTAGGCTGAAGCCTTCTCCTCGTACTCGGTGTTAACCGATTCCAGCTCGCGCTGCAGACGCTTCTTCCCCTCCTCCAGCATCTCCGCTGTCCCCGACATCTCGTCTAGCTTCTTCTTGTAGTCAGACAGCTGACAGAAGGGGGTACAGTGACAACTTGAATAAAAAATTTTAAATGCATGATTTTTTTTTTTTTTTTGGTTTAAGCTATACTTTGTATTAAAATCATATTGCTTGTAACCTCTGAGAAAATGTTATGAACAATAAACAAACATACAAAAATACTGTCTTGAGTTGCACACTGCTGCTGTAACTTCTCACAGAGCAACACCTACCAAACCTAAGTCAGTCGGCACATGATTTGCTAATGACGATCACACGCTCACCGTTATTGCAGCCAGGTTATTGCACAAGCTGCAAATGGAAAGCTTATTTCTTATTCATAGAACTGTGAAATGAGATTCTGCTCAGCCATAATTTCTGCTGAGAATGCTAATTGGACACATCTTCAACATCGCCAATGGCAACGCATCATCTGTAGCGCTGTTATCAAAAACTGTTATCAGAATATGCAAGAAAAGCAGTCCTGTACTAAATCTGTAATCAAGGTGCTGCACCATCATGTTACTTTGACAGTAAACTAGTAAATGAATGAATTTAAAACTAGTCAGCTGCTTCATTATTTGTATCAACACTAATGGGTCTCTGAACATCACACGCCTGACTGTTTCTTAGCTTTAATTTTATACCTCATCTGAGATGCTAACCTGCATGTTGAGGCTGGACACCTGCCTCTCCACAGCCCGTTTGCCCTCCGTCTCCTCCTCCAGCTGCTCCATCAGGCTGTTCCTGTCCTCCTCCATCTGACGGAGACGTCCAGACAGATTCAGCTTCTGACGGGTCTCCTCTGACAGCAGCTCCTGGAGGGGAAGAATGAGAACACAGGTTGGAACAGGAAGAACATGACTTTATGAATAACAGTATGGAGATGCAGCATATATTTGTGGTGTCCTCACCTGTGCGTCCTGGAGCTGAGAGGACAAACTGGAGACATCTTTACTCAGCTTGATGTTCTTTCCCTCGGCCTCGTTCAGCAGACCGGTCACACTGTCCAGCTCCATCTGCCAAACAAAAGAAAGAAAAAGATAGAGACTTCAGTAAGATTGAAGTAAATCCTGAGTATGCAATGCTTTCTCTTCATCACTCAGTGTAGTTTTAGTCGTCATTTATTTTATACATGGCAATTTCTGGCCTCAACACATAAATGGAGACAGCTTTAGCCACGAAATGCATACATAAAAATTTGACTAAACACTGCTGAAGAAAGCCAGACTAAAACTAATAAAAATCTAATGACTAAAATTTGACTAAAAGCAAAACACATTTTCATCAACAGACTAAAAGTAAATCAAAATTATTTACCAAGACTAATATCCTAGGCCTCCCAAAATTCCTTTTAAATGGGTGACCATTTTGCAGCTCCAAACATAACTAATTATATCCCAATAATCTGCTTTCTACCCGAAATATCATATGAAAATATGTTTGACACAATTTGTTGCCTTTGCTTTAATAAATCAGTAATTTTATTTTTACTATGTTCAAGTAATTTGTGCTTTTCATTTTTTTTCCCTTAATTTATTAGCTTGCTTTAAGGGTCTGCAAAGTATATTTTAAGCTTAGTTTGTGAAATGCACACAATAAAAACTGCACGGATAACTTGGAAATATTCTGCTGATATCCTTCAGTTTTTTAAGGTAGAATTTTCAGTGTTGTTAATGGACCCTTTTTCTTTCATATATTTAGATACAGCCCTAGTATTTATAGCATGTACTCAGTGCTTCAGTCTTGATCAGTACTTGTGTAACTCACAGTCATCTTTGAGACTCGCTCGGTCAGCTCGTTCTTTTGACGTTCGCTCTCGTTGAAGCGAGAGTGCAGGTCATTCAGCTGACCCTCCACCTTCTTCTTCTTGTGCTCCACCTCCTGCTTGGCGCTGGCGAGGGATCTCAGGTCGGCACTCAAATCTGCCGTTTCCTTCTCCAGAGCTTGCTTGGCTTTCTCCAGACCGGCCCTCACCTGAAATTGTTACATGATTTTAAAGCAAAGTATCAGTAAACAATATAGACAGCTGTGACAGTGAGAATTATGTTGAATATTTTGGGTTAACTGACCCGTTTGCCCTGCTCCAGCTGCTCTGTGAGCTCCTCCACAGCTTGGCTATGTTTCTGTCGCAGATCCTGGATTTGGGCCTCGTGGCTCCGTCCCTCCTCATCCATGGCTTTCTTCAACATGGCCACCTCTTGCTCTCGCTTCGCCCTGATAACCACAAATGCATCACATCATCACAACCCATCTCATCCAATCATAACCTCACATAGAGAGCTGATTAGAACAGCCAAAGACCAGCTCACAAAATTCTATGCAGATGACACTGTTGTTTACAGCGTCGTTTTTAAAATCATTTAACACTGGTCACCTCCTGTAAGCATCCAACATAATGAGGCACCAACTATGTATTCATATCTTCTTTCAAGCCTCACACTTGCAGCTAGTTGGAAAATCTGTTTTGTTGGTCACAGTATCTTATGAAAGCTGTGACAACTTACTGCACTTGTCTACATTCTCCAATCTGTGCTTTTTCAGGTTTCTATTTAAGCTTTTTGTTCCATTTTAATATGTCATACTTTATCTTAACATCTCCCTGTTTCTCAAGTAAATCTTTGCATAAATGGTAAAACCTTTAAGGCAACTTTACGAATCATGATTTAAAGTCATCTTCATCAAATGTGGCTCATTCAGAGGTTTTATATGTTGGTTTCATTGAATCATACAGACCGAAGCTCCTGCTGGGCGGCGGTTGTATCCAGGCTGTCCTCCAGCTCAGACCGTAGAGCGTTAAGTTCTTCCCCGAGGTCCCGTCGAGCTGCTTCGGCCTTCCCTCTCGCCACCCTTTCTGCCTCCAAGTCCTCCTGTAGCTCTGACATCATCGTCTCCAACTCTCGAACTCGCTTCACAGCCGCCCCACGCTGATTGCTCTCATCCTCCAAACTGTGGACACAAAAGAAGTTTGTTGGGAAGACAATTATTGTGTGTTCTATTATTCTTACATCCATCATTGTCTGTCTACACGTGGTCTGGAGTGCAGAACAGAATAACTTCTCTGCAAAAAGCACATTTCTGCTCCTCAGAGGATGAACCTATCTCCATGATGTTCCCTCTTGCACCACTTCAATGATACACTACTAGTGAGACTTTATGAACAGTTGAAACATCTGTGAGCTCTTGACTTTTGTAATAAGGAACTTCATCTGCAGCTTAGTTCTTCTCACCGGGCCTGAGTGGTCTGAAGTTCCTCGTCCTTGGCTGCATACTGGCCTCGGAGATCTCCTAGTTGACCCTGCAGGTCGGCGTGCTGCTCCTGCAGGTCGGCCACCTCCGCTTCCACCTTCCTCTTAGCCTTCTCCATGTCCTGACGACCCTTCTCCTCCTTCTTCATGCGCACTGGACGCACCAAAACAAAAAGAACAAAAAAAAAAAAAAAAAAAAACACGTCAGTTTTCATAGAGGTGTTATGGGAAAACAGATCATTAAACTGATCATATTCAGAACTCTGAAGTCCTGCAAAGTCCCAAAAGTCTGCGCAAAATATGTACTATTTGGTGCACTAGAAGATAAATTAGAGTTAAATTAGAGTTCTTTGCAGTATATTTATAATTTTACTGCCTAAATCAGACATTTTAAAGATTTAAAGAAGTGAGTAAAACTGAATGGAAAGTGCTGACTGACCCTCCAGGTCAGAGATCATGGACTCGTGTTTGGCTTTGAGTTTGGTCAGATTCTTCGATTTCTCCTCCTCCTCGGCCAGGTTAGAGCTCATGTCAGCCATCCTCTCCTCCAGGAGTTTTCGCTCCTACAAACACAGAAGTGAAAACACATTTATATAGCATGAACTGTGTATGAAGCACGCTGCAATACCAAAACTGCCCCTTTTACCTTCTGCAGTTTGCTATTCTGGTCCTCCATGATCAGAACGTCTTCCTCCAGTTTCTTCACCTTTCCTTCCACAGCCACTTTCTCCAGCTGCAGCTTCTGTCGAGCGTCTTCCTCCTCGGCTATGTGGGTCTCCATCATCTGCAAGGCAGAAATTCATTGCTCTACGTAAGAAATACAAAACAGTAGAAGGAGAACATGCTGTCAACGTCAGACCCATTTAACCAACAAATGAAGACAAAAACCGATTTCCTTTGCAGGAATAAATCATATTTCCTCTACATTGAAACAACTTTCCTGTCATTCTTGGATTATGGTGACATTTTATACATGCATGCCTCAGCTGTAACTCATAAGCGCTTGGATGCTGCTGAGAAGATTTATCATGTTTTACTAGCCCCCACTGAGTTTCTCTTTACTTCTAGCCACAGTTATGCTGATTCCAAAGAGTAGCAGTACTTTATATTGCAGTGAAAAATGAGCATAAAGTAAGTCAAAATATAGCAGGAGCAAAAAACTGCCTGGAGTTCGGAGGCTTAAATGACTTAAATGACCGAATTGCATTGCAGGTATTGGCTGCTTCTGCTAAACTTAGGGAATCCAGCTTTACTCACTGTGCACCTGCAACCTGCAATAACAAGAAAAATAATCTGAAGATCGACAGATTTTATCCATTCAGTTTTTAATTTCATCTTATTTTACCTGTAGCTGTTCTTGTTTCAGTTGATTTACCTTGTCTTAAATCATTGCTCTATTTATTTTGAATGGCTTCATTAATCTGGCTCTTAATTATTTTCATTTCTTGTAGGGCTGCATAATAGCAGTAATAATGTGTAGAACCTGCAGCTGCTGCTCCATGTCCTTCCTCTCCTGCTGCAGGGCGTTGCTGCGGTCCTCCTCCTCCTCCAGCCGGGCTTCCATCTCATGCAGCACCTCCTCCAGCTCCTGCTTCTTGGCCTCCAGTCGCACCCTCATCTCCTCGGCCTCAGCGCAGAGCTCCGTCTCCGCCTGAAGCTTTGACTCCAGCTGCGCCCTTTCCTCCATCAACTACAAGCAGACACCTTGTTCATTTCCTGAAACCTGGTTTATAACACTAAAAAAAACAGGATAATAAAAATATTTGTTTCACCTGGGTGTGTTTCTGAGTGATGTCCTTCAGTTCGGCCTCAGTCTTTGCAGCCACCTCTTTGGCTGCCTTTAGCTCTTCCTCCTTCTGACCCATTTCCTCCTCTTGTCTGGTCACCTGCAGCAGCGGCTTCACCTGAACCACAGACGACATCACACCTCCATAAATCCATCATGGTTTCTTTGGAACATACATGATTTACGTCTTTATCCTAAAATTTCTGTTTCAAACCTGTCTGTATTTTTTATTTTCTACTATATCATTAAGTCTTTTTTCTATGTTTTTTAGTTACTGTTTGTCATGCTGTTTTTCTTTATTTTAAACTTTTCAATGCAGCATGTACAACCCGTTGAACTGCTTTTGTGTATGAATTGTGTTATACAGTTCTGAAGTCTGTAGCTATGGTAGCATGAGGCATTAATGATAAATTTGCAAATTGTATACTACAAACTCCTCCAAAGTTAAAATGAATCTTAAATTCCCTAGTGTGGTAATAATGCCAGAGAAAAAGGCCAAATCGCTAACAAGAAGCAAATTCCCCTAAATCATTCAATTTTAGGGTGAACGCTCCATTTAAGGTGAGAGTCAGGTTAGTTTTGGTCAGAGTTTGGGCAAGTAGTGATTATGCTGAGACTAAATCTCTCACTGAACTGATGGAATCATGACTGTTTCAATGCGTGTGTGAATGTGTGTGTGTGTGTGATGTGTGTATAACCTTAGTGAAAAGCCTCCACCACTGCCAGTTCTTGAGTTTGAGGTAACAGGCACAGTTCCTCTGGATAACCTTCATGGCGCTCAGCTGCTGCTGGCGTTTGCTGAAAGCCCTGAAAACACACAGAAAGAAATCAGATGTGGAGCCCCAAACTGCAGCAGCAGGACACAGGTGGCTACTCTCTGCTCTAAATGCGTCTCGTACTTGCGGCCCAGGAAGCCTCTTGCTTGAGCCTGGAAGGCGATGATGACGACAGTCAGTTTGAGGTCTCTCTCTTCCTCCAGCTGGGCCAAAACCCCCGTCCTGAAGAACATCTTACTCTGGCCGATACGGTACAGGTTAGGGTCCAGATCCAGGTGCTTAACCTGCAGACAAGCAAAGGAGTAAGCTTAACGAAGGTACAAGTAGAAATTCCAGCATTTTTACACTGCAAAGCAACCCATGAAAAAGAGACAATGGATAAAACGAGTCCAGCAATAAATGCAATAAAGTGCTTGTATCAGAGATTTTTCAGAGATCAAGAGAACTTCACTTCAGCTATATGAGCACAAAGATCACAATCATAATAGGCTGACTTTTACAGGTCACTGCATGTTTACAGAGTTAGTTTTGAGTGCACCTATGAAGCATGTCCATAAGCCTGCACTCAGAAGCTTAGAACAGAGAGGGGAGACCTACAGGAGGAGGGCTGCGTTTCAAAATTTCTAGTTTTTTTTCTTGCTTCCTTCAGATATCTGACAACTGCAGCTTTAAAACCATTGATTCACAAGCAGCTCACCATCAAACAACAGGCCTGTTTCCCATCCATGAAGCCTTTAGGGATGGCATTGGCAGCCAGGATCTCATACCTGCAAACAACACAACACTTCTCTTCATTTTCTTGTGATATTATACAACCACTCACCATACAAGAAGCAAACTGTGGTTTGTCTATAAAGAGATACAAGTATGTTTCAATCAAAGTAAAAAAATGATGCAAACTTATAAACACATTGGATGATATGAGGAACTCTCCCACTTTATGTTACCCATCAGGATTTTTTTCTGGCTTTGAATGGGCCAGTAAATGAAGACAAACTTCACAAAAGTGGTTAAAACACTAAATGACTATTTTTTATTTTCAGTTTTCATTATTTTGGCACTAGTAGTTTTCCTTTAGCGCTGGCTACAACCTTTCTGTTGTGCCACCAAACCTTCCTCTACGCAGGAAACCCATCGATCCATTATCTATACACTTCTTAATCTTTATTAGGGTAGTATGGGAGCTGGAGTCTATCCCAGCTGACTGAGGGTGAAGGCAAGAGACACTCTGGACACGTCACCAGTCTATCACAGGGCTACATTTAGAGACAAACAAGCACACTCACAGTTACACCTATGGACACTTTAGAGTTACTAATTAACCTCAGCATGCTTGTTGGACTGTGGGAGGAAGCTGGAGAACCTGGAGAAAACCCACACATGCACAGGAAGAACGTGCAAACTCAGAGGCCGGGGCGTGAACCAGGGATCTTCTAGCTGCAAGGCGAAAGTGTTAACCACCTATGCAAGAAACTCCCTGGCCATAATATTACAATGCTGCTATACGCTACACATAGTAAATTCAGAGAATGATTAACTAACCCTTTTCTCGACAACCTAATCTTAACCCTCAAGCAGATCTTGAGGGTCCAAACTGAGGATTGATCTGTGCACCAGGTCATGTACAGTCCTGCATTAATGCTGCCACTGTCAGATGTTTTCCTCCATTTCCAAACTTAGCAGCAGACATAAATTGAAATGCTGGACTGTCAGTTGTTCATTTTATTTTTTTTAAATTTTCACCTCAGTTGCTTTAAGTTTATGAGTCTCTTTAAAACCCATTTTACTGATTAGCATGGTAATTAGCAGCATCACTAGTCTGACCAATTGTTTGTCTGTATAGGTAGCCCTGCGACAGACTGGCGACCTGTTCAGGGTGTCCCCTGCCTTCACCCCAAGTCAGCTGGGATAGGCTCCAGCCCCCCTCCCCCCCAACCCTAATGAGGATTAAGCGGTGATAGATAATGGATGGATGGACTAGTCTGACCAAAGCAGCAGACTGGATGGCATTCTGACACTTTTATTTTGTTTTATTTTGAAAGAGCTCACATTGTGTAAGATTGAGTGTTCACTGCCCTCCAGTGGCCATAATAAGGAGCTGCAACATCCTATTTGCACCAGTGTCACAACATGTAATATTCTGTCCACTGCCAACTGTACTCAAACTAAATTGAATCAGGCCTGTTTATCAGAATTTATGATATGCTGCAGAGTTTATCTACAGAGAACCTTTTAAGAGCTGTTTATACAAAGCGCTTGATAATCAACACAAAATAAGACTGAAACAGACATGAAGTTCAGAGAAAGTATAAAATAAGATCCTAAAAACTAACAAAAGCATGTATTTAACTGCTTTTTAAAGGGTGCTCAAACAGTTTTTGAACAACAAGCTCAAAAGCAGAGTCTGACACCTTTAAATGTCTGAAATTCAAAGTTTAGGGGCTCTAATGTGCAGCTGTTGTGGTCGAAATAAGCAGTCCATAGCATGCTCGTACTGAGTTTAAAAAAAAAAAAAAAAAAAAGAACATTGGTAAGAACCATCTTGATACCACTGTCTCTGACTAGTGGTCTCATGTAGCAGTTGTTAGCAATCCAGGGTAAACTTGCAAAGGCAACTGTAATAGCCAGGATGGTAAGACAAGTGCATGAATAAGTTTAACCCTCAGCTAGGAGAAACAGGAATAAACTGTACAATTTACAAGTTGCTCAACTTTTCAAGCCTGGTCCAAAGAGTTCCTAAATGACAGTTGGCTGATTTAAAAGAGGCAAAAAAGAAAAAGTGCATCCATCATCCAATTTTTAAGGGACTGAAGAAATTTTGTAGATTCTGCAATGACATCTTGAAATCTTATCTGCCTGAAAGAACACATCCACAAAACAAACAGACTTACATTATGCAAAAAAAGATATTGCTGATAATACTATCATTGATGTATTAAAAGGGCCACAATAATCAGTGTAAATGGTCTCTCTCACCTCTGTCTGAACTCCTGGAACACGATGCGGTTTGGGAATCCCTGTCTGCAGATTCGGATGCCCTCCAGCACGCCGTTACACCTCAGCTGCTCCAGCACCAGGTGGGAGTCCATCTTGCCAGCCTGCAGCACAGCAGCCAACACTGAATGCATAAACACACTCCTCTCTGCAGGCAGATACAGATAACACGACCTCTTACCCTCTTTTCATGGTTGGGAATGATGCAGCGGACGAAGTTGGGCTGCGTGTTGTGCAGCGTGGTCATCAGTTTGCCCAGAGACTCCTTGTACAGCTGGCCCACTGTGCGGAACATGCCCTTCTTGGATTTGGTGGGCGCTGAACTCTCAGACATCTTGGTCATGGTCTCCAGACCCACCACTCGATCCACTGAGAGGGAGAACAACACAGCAACGATTTTTATTACCATGACAACAGATCTGACGCAACGAGGGCGTGTTTGTCATCTCTTGGAGAGCTGACCGTCTTTCCACAGGTCCTGGATGAAGGTGCTGGAGGAGTTGTTGAGCAGCGCTGTCACGTTGTCATTCAGAGGGTCCATGTTCTTTGTCAACCAGTTGGCTGCGTTGTAGTCGACCTGGAAACATAAGTAGAAGTCTTGGTTCTAGATGGTTATAATTGGAGCTGCAGCAATCAATCAGTAAATTGGCAAGTGCTACTCAAGTTTGTCAACTTTGAGTATTTTTTAATTGAAAAAAAAGTCTCAGTTCCTGGGTTCTGGCTTCATAAATGAGAACATTTTCTATTTCATTTATTCTTCTATGACAGTAAGCTGAATATCTTTAGGCTGTGGAGAAAAAAAGGCATTCGATTGCATTATCTTGGGCTTTGGTAAACATTTTTGGACATTTTTCAGCATTGTCTGATATTTTGTAAACCAAACAATTAGTCAGTTAATCAAGAAATTAAATGACAGATTACTGATCAAAGTATTTAAAAGACTGGGTTGGCAACCAAAACCATCAACCTGTTAGACCATGTCTCAAGCCCATTGTTTCCTCTTAAACATGTAAGTAGTTAGAAACATCTCACAAATATAAAATTTGGTATTTTAAAAAGGCACAGAAAATTCCTAAAACAAATGGATGATGTTGTTGTTATCAAATGCTACTAAAACAGAGGGAAGTAGTGCATTTGTTTGGGACTATTTTCAGCAGTGAATTATTGCGTCTAGAAGACATTTGTAGCAGCAGGATGATGTATGTCACATAGGGTCAAAGAAACTAAAGCATGTCTTAATGTTGAAGAAAAAATCTGTCATACACTGTGTCTCATTAATGTATTTGTGGACATCCGAGGAACAGAAGACGAACAGAAGACACACAGTGGTCATCAGTCTCATTCCTGAAGCCTTCAGCGATCCTCACCTTACCAGCGTAGTGCAGCACACTGAACATCAGTTTATCTTTGTGTTGTTTGGGTTTGGAGAATTTAACGTGTCCAGTGTGGGTGTTCAGCAGCTTCTCCACAAAAGAAACATCGGTGGCTTTGGGGAACCAGCACTCCTCGTCCAGCAGAGCCAGGATACCTGGAGGGTTGTTCTGCAGGACAATGAAGGCAACAGAGGTTCAGTGGAAGAGAACATTTTTACATGTGGTTCCTGGTGCAGTTACTTTTGGATCAGGGTTCCATGAAGTGCTGAAATCGAGATCTGAGTTTCACTCGTGCTGACATTTGCATTTGCAGACTGACAGCAAAAATCTACTTCAGCCCAAACCTTGTGCTGTAGAAGCAAAGAACAACTGCACAGTTGTTTTTAATGCTATTATCTTAAGATAACAAAACTGTTGTTCTCATGATTAGGAGTTCATTTATCCCATTATCTCAAGATAACTTATTTTCTCTCGATAATGGCTTGATTCGTTTTGTTATCACAAGCTAACAAGCTCATTTCCTCTGTTTATCAGAGATCAGGAGTACCGTGATGCCAGTGTGCATAGCTGGCATACTGAGAAGTGTGTTGACTGATTGAAGCTGGTATTTTACTGGTCAACATATAAGACCTAAATCAAGGGCCAACAGAAAGAAATGACCTCTGTTAGAAATAACATCCATCCCTCTTTCAACATCATTTGAAGGAGCATTCTGTTCTATCATTTAAACTTGATGTATTTCCCATTATTGTAGCTAAGGGGGCTCCAAATGTCATGCTAACGACGCACCGTTCTCCTCCATTGTAGAGAATCAGGGACATGAGTCATAGTGGGGGCAGTTAGCATGAGCTCCCTGCAGCCTTTCAAGGTAAGCAGATGTTCACATGAATCCTTTAAAACATTTGTGCGCACATGAATAGTCTTACATAAAGATCTCTTCAAATCCAACACTCATTTAAAACTGCAAATACTCTTTTGACAGCTCCACAATTATCTAAATTAAATTAATTTCTACCCGATAAACATGAACTCACTCACATTTATTCCAGCTTACAAACTAAATAAGGGAATTTTTTCAATTATTTTTTCAATTAATATTATAGTACTTGAGGCAGATGGCTGTAGTCACATTAGATATAATATTTAATAAAATGTCACGTAACTTTCTTTTGCATTTATCAGCTGTGCAAAATTGCTTTTTACATATCTTAATTATCTGGTGCACCAAACTCAATTTAAATTATTAAAATTATTCCATTTTTTCCATTTAAATACCAGAAATATTTTAGATGTATGTTAGTATTTTTACAGGAATTCACACAAGTGAAAACAAAATTTTGAATTCTAATTACACGATTTTGCAGAAGAACAATTTTTAAGGCTATGCAGGTAACTGACAATCTGACTCTAGGTAACAATGAGCTGCTTCTCATTCTTTGTCCTCAGCTTTTTTTAAAACTTGAAATGTCTCTTTAGAGTAAATTCATTGAACTCCAGGTTCAGGCACATCCTGTATATGTGGCTGCTCACCGGCCTCTCGATGAGCTCGATGCATGGCTGCAGGTCAAGGCCAAAGTCGATGAAGTTCCACTCGATGCCCTCCCTCTTGTACTCCTCCTGCTCCAGGATGAACATGGTGTGGTTGAAGAGCTGCTGCAGACGTTCGTTGGTGTAGTTGATGCAGAGCTGCTCGAAAGAGTTGTCCTGGGGGCGAGAAATTTGTGATTGGAAAACAGCAGAAATGCAACGAAACCAGATGCTTGAAGGTCTGTTTTCAGGAGGTGTTTACCTCAAAAATCTCAAAACCAGCGATGTCCAGGATGCCCAGGAAGGATGCTGATTGTCTCTTACTCTTGTCCAGCGTCTTGTTAACTCTGGCCAGGATCCAGCGGAACAAACGCTCATACATGGCCTTAGCCAGAGCCTCCACTGCAAAATCAGCCTGAAGAAGGAGAAAGGTTTCACTATGATTCATATTGGGATGATTTTATCACTCTGTACCAGTAAATAATCAAGGAGAGCCTTTATTTTCTGTTTTGTTGATGACATTTAAGTTACCTGCTGCTTGGTCTGGGCCTTCTGTACCACCTCCCTGCCCACTTTAATCCTGGGCGTGAGGATGGCACGGGTAAAATCGGTCACATTGATGCCCTGCAGGTGGCACACCTTCTGGGCAGCTGGGGTCAATTTGAAATGTGAGATGGAGAATAGGTTTAGAGATGTTTCAAGGGTCATTTACGCAACAGGTGAAGTTATTTTTAATAGTTACCAGTGTTGTCAGGCATAGTCGCCTGCTCACTGTTCCTCTCTTTCTCAAACTTCATGTTGCCCAGCTGGAGCACAGTGGACACCACCTTCAACATCCCTGCAGGGAGGAAGAGTGAAGCAGGTACCACATGAAGATTACCAACATTTACATGTCCCACACCTGAGTATTGTTTCTATACTTATTTAAGAAGCATATACTGCATTTGTGGCACCCATAAAATAGTGTGACCACAGTTATGTGGTACAAGTTTAGAATAATTACTGTGTTCATTATTTTGTCTGGTATGTACATGTATGTCAATAATAATAAGAGCTAAATCAATTGTCATTGTGCTATTGAAGCTGAAGAATAACAGGTCTGTTAGGCAGCGGTGGGGCGGAACCTTTGTTTTGTTTCGGTTGCACCTAGGAATGGTGCGAGGGAACACGTGTCCCGCGCCCTCTCCAGAAACAATCTGGAAAGAAGCGCGGTGCACTGATGTTTCATTGTTCCTGTTTCATCCACCTGATACAGGTTGGTAACTGTGAATAATCTATAACTCTCTACCTCAAAAGGCCGCGCTTTATTACAGTGATTGTCTGTGAAATGTTCAGTGTTGAAATGTTGTTTAAACAGTTACATACGTAAAGACAAAGAAAGTTAGCCGGTCTCGGCGGAGTTTTCTCCTGCTGACGTCATCACGATATGTATAAAAACAGTAGTAAAGTGTTTTGAAAGCTCCCGTACACTATGCATGTTTAATATTTACATTGTTTAATGACATTAGCAGGATTTACATGTACTTAGTACAACTGGGTTAATGCTGTTTATAGTGAACACTGATTGTTAACATGAAAATGGTTGTTCTGTTAAAAATATTTTGCTACACGTGTTGACATAAACATTTTCTAGTAAATGCATTTCAGTAGCCTGTCATTATTACAGAGGTAGAGTGTCAAGCTTGGCAAATTGAAAGGGACAAAATGTATTAATTTGGATGATGCTGAAAATAAGCCGCAGTATTGTGACCAGTTGTATACTGTGAAAATGAATGCACTTTAATGAGTACAAGTGTTTATTGGACCAAGAAAAAGGTTTGTGTCAGAACTGGTAGCACATCAGAATGAAATTGTGCTTTATTGAAAATGTGAGAAAGTAGAATGCAGTGATGGACTTTAGTGAACTGAGAACTCAAATATGAAAAACTGGAATGTGTACAACAGAAATGTGTTTATGAGCTTTGTTCATGATTTTGATGTGTTTAATAAAACACACAGAGAAACAATCTGGAAAGAAGCGCGGTGCACTGACGTTTCATTGTTCCTGTTTCATCCACCTGATACAGGTTGCATACACACATTTGTTATTGTGGACTCACGCTTGAGACCCGTAACATTTTTTTTTACTGAACTACACTTATTTTTCATCTTTCGTTGCTAGCTACTTTTACATTTTTATTTGCATGCAAGACACATAAAATGATTATAAAATATGTTGAAAAAATTGATTGGTGGCTAATTTAGTGATTGTTTGAATCATTGCTTATGCAGAAAGATTTCATCTCGTCTTTACGACACCTAATCTCTCCTCCTCGGTGAAGCCCATGATCTCCATGGCCTCCAGAGTCTCATCAAACATCTCCTCGTCCTGCTGACCAGAGATCTCCACGTGACCTGCCACCAGGAAACGGTAGCTACTGAAGTCCTCCAGCAGCAGCTCCTCTACAAGTACAAACACACAAAGCATTCTAATCAGAGGACATTTGAATTGAATTACCCAAACCTTAACTTGAAGCCAATATTTCAACTTAAAATTGACGATTTACGTTATGGGGATTTATTCTTATGCCCTAAAAGGAGGGAAACCTCCATGATGCGACACAAGGTGTCAACAGATTTATGTCTGTATGACCTTTGAAAAATGTTATTTCATAGCTGATGACACCTGGTTATAAAACTTGCACACAGATTAATGTTAAGAATGTGCAACTTCCTATCTGACAATAAGTCATCTGCACAGACTCCCTCAGAAGGAGTGTAGAGAAAAGCTACATGTGCAACACATTTTCCTCTAAGAATACAGCTCTGACTGGCTTTAAATTGCCTTAAAATGACATACTGTTCCTTTAAAAATGCAAGTACTGATATTTTTCTGTTGTCTAAGCTGCTCACCCTTCATCTTGTCTTTGGCTCCTGCCACCATGTAGTAGAAGATGTGGAAGGCTCTCTCAGTGTTGGCCTGACGGATACAGCGAGACTTCTCCAACAGGTCTGACGATTGGCTCAGGAAAAGGTTAAGCAGGTGTTTAATTTAATGTTTGGAATTCAGTCATAGCTTGACAAAGGATACAAGTGTCAATATTTGCCCCAACGATATAGCCGGTCACATCAAAGTTGAGTTTGATGAATTTTCCCTGTGGACACAGATGATGACAGCAGCTGTATGACACTATACTGTGGTAACTAAACATCATAGTATTCTTGACTTGTATTTCTGTAAGTGAGTTGACTTACAAGCTGACAAAATCACTTACAAATCGTGAGGAGTTGTCATTTTTGATGGTTTTCGCATTGCCAAAGGCCTCCAGGATTGGATTTGCCTGCAGCAGCTGCTTTTCCAACTCCCCCTGCGGTCCAAAACATAGTTACACATCTACTTATGCACAACATTTACCAGCTGATGTTTAGTCAGCATAATGCAGACAACACACCCAAAAAATCTGCTTACTTTCAAATGGAATGTACTCAAAGATGCGAGAGTGGCAATGTATTTTTGTCTTTAAATGTAAAGTAAAAGTGTGTCTGTATGAGATTCAGTACTCACATAAGCCAGAGATCCTGCCTGCTGCTGCTGCTGCTGCTGCAGGAAGAGTCAGTAAAACAAACGGATGAGAAACCATAAGAGGTAAATGCTTTCTATGAGTGTCCTCTGATTATTTTTATGCATGTGAAAACGGTGCATTTAGATTTTCCCCAAAATTGGCCGCCTGAAACACAGCTAAGCAGCAGACATCGGGGGTCAAGCATCCATAGATCTTACCTAAACAACCCACAGATGATTCATGACTGGATTAAATGCAGCTGAGCAAAAAGCAGCTGTAACTTTCAATCAACATTACAGAGGATTTGTGGGAAAATATGAAGACTGGGTATTTCCATCTTCTCCAAGTGCTGCGCTTCTCTATTAGTGGCATGTTTATGTATGGGACTTTTAAAATCTTCAGAGTTGTGTGAAAAATTAAAAGCAGCAGCAGCAATAGCAGAAGCATGTACAACGTTGATCTGTCCTCACCTTGGCCACAGCTGCAGCAACTGAATCCTGTCATGTACAGCAGAATTTATGCTTCAACATTTTGTGGCAATACAGGTCATATCAAATGACACCTTTGTTTCTAGCACAGTAATATCTGTCATCAAACTGTTTGTCTTTGCAACTTTGCCTCAAGATTTACTGTACAAAACGAGCATAGATAATATCTATGTGAGAATGTGTGCAACCATACAGATGAATAAATGGAGCAAAATATGCTTCTGTAAGTTAAAGATCAGATTCAAATTATCCTGAAAGCTCGAGTGTTGACCAGAACAAAGAGATCAGAACACATCAGTCCAGTTCTAAAGTCTTTACACTGGCAACCAGTCAGCCATAGAATAGATTTAAACGTTCTGCTACTGGCCTATATGTCACTGAATGGTCCAGAATACGTTAATGACATGTTAATGGAATATAAACCCAGTAGGACTCTGAGATCTATGGACTCAGGTCAGATAGTAGAGCCCAGAGTTCAAACTAAACATGGTAAAGCAGCATTTAGGTGTTACCAAGGAAACTGAGGTCAGCACCAAACATTCACATTTTCAAATCCAGGTTAAAAGCTTTCCATTATCCGTGCGCTCATGGGTGAGCTCTTTTAAATCACTCACATTTTAATCTTGTATCTGCACTGTTTGTTCTGTTAATATAATCAGCACAGATATGCTGGCTTTCTTTTTTTTATTAGTTTATTTAATGTTCCCTAAACAGTGAACATCTGTCAGTAATAATTCTATATCTGAGTACAACAAATAAAATACATAAAATGTATTTTCCATTGTTACCAAATTACATGTTGCCATATTTTGGTGGCTACTTTGATCGTTACAGAGGTTCACATCCATATGTACAATAATGTTACTATAATATTACTGCAAATATCCTGCTGTGACACAGTGAAATGGAAAAATCTCTGGAACAAAACAGTTGACAGAAAAAAAACATGTCTTACTTCCGTCAATGGATCAGACTTTTTATGGTTAAATAATATTCTGACAGCAGTGATGGAGGTCAGGACGCAACCTGAGGACCAAATAATGATACTGTTCCATGGATGCAAGTGAAAGCAGCACTCTCACTTTGCTGCAGGTAGCTTCTTACTTTGTGATTACAAGTTACGCATTTTACATAAACTATAGATGCAATTAGTCCATGTTATTAGACCTAACTGTAAGGTATTTTAGTCTCTTTTTTCTTTTCTTTTTTTTTTTGCTGTGTAGGACCAGGAACTATAAAAAACATACATTGTCAATGATGGATGTTGTGAGTCTGAAAGTCCCCTCAAGCTCACAAGTATTTTATTAACATTATTTTATAACAATCTTCCAAGTTTTTATCCTGTTTTCATTTTGATTTTTGCACATATTAATTTTGTTGCCTGATTCACGTTGTTTTAAAATGAGCTATAAAGAAAAATAAATTTTGATTCTGCTGCCAATAAAACTACTGTGTATTCATCTTATTATTGGAGTGCAATGAAGATCCATTTTTCATTAGCAACCTTTGCATGTCTTTTTAAACATCTAAGTGATGTTACTGGAAGCTTCTACTCACAGGGTTGGCGTCCTTCTTGCCCTTGTGCGAGGAGGCGACAACAGCCAGGTACTGAATGACCTTCTTGGTGTTTTCTGTCTTCCCGGCTCCAGACTCACCTCTGGTGGGGAAACGAGACAGGAAAGTAAAATTATAATGGGGAAGATATCCAAACTTGAAAATGCACATCAGTCATCTTAACTCATTTGTATTGCCAAAAGAGTGACTGTGTGTGTTTTTTTAACTGAAGTGGATATTCTGTGATTTGATTTATGTACAGACGAAAAAGGAGGGGAAAACTGTTGATTGATAGAACGTGATAGAAGAGATCAACAGAGCAGTCATTTTGGTCAGTAATTAATCATTAAAGCCTTTTTTTAAGCAAAAAAAAAGTCCAAATTTTACCTTCTCACATGTAAATCAGTGCTGGTTTTCTTTCTCTTCTATGTTAATAAATAGCATTGTGGGGGATTTAGTTCATTTTCTTACTGTATAGTGATTTGTTATGGATCAAACAAGTGAGTAATCAAGAAAATAATCAGATTGAGCAAAAAGCTGCAATATTAGATTTTTTTGAGTGAACTCTTGGTTTAAGGGAAGTTTTCAGGCGGCTCATGTGATCCTTTGCAGAGCCCTCCTTCAGTTTGTCTGTGCTCAAATGCATAGTAGTGTTGTGGAAAAAGGTCAAGTGTTGTCTCTTTTGACTCACGTGCAGAGAATAGACTGATCCTCACGGTCTGTGGGGGGAGAGAGAGAGAGGGGCAGAGAGAGATGTAAAAAAGGGGAAATAATGTTGACTGAGCTGAGCTCGTTAGTGGAAGCCAAGCTGAACAGACCAAACATGAACTCTGAGGCAAGAGCTGCCTCCCTCGGACACAAGAGCGAACAGCTCTGAGATCTCCTTCGGAGGGAGATTAGCCTCCATCACTCATATCATCTAAAAATAGGAGGCGGATGCGGGGCTCCATCGCTGTAATCTTGTCTCACTGCTCCATGTATGGCCATTCTGGGGCTGAATGGAAAGTACGGAGTTGGTCTGAGGTCACCGGTGGACCATCCGGAGAGCAGACGGCACACTCTGAGGCTTCAGTCAGGGCTGCTTGCTGCCACCACTCGCCTCTCATTTGGCAGCTTTCAGTTGTAATATGTGTTGTCCTCTGTTTCATAAAGTAATGGGATAGTCTACCAGAGTACTGTAGTGTAGTACATCGTAGCAGAAGCAGGAGTGGTTAGCAATGAGAGGAGCAATAAGAAACTCAAAGAAAATGCAGGATAAATGCATAATTTACATGAGGGCTGTAGTGTCAGCAATAAAATGCTCTCAGCTGACCAAATTCTCACAGGTCAGACAATCATAAGTCACTATTTATCATACTTTATCTTGTGGTGTTGCTATAGTAAGGAGAAAGGCACTACATCAACAACCTTCAAGGATTAATCCATTATTTTTGGCGGTTTACTTGGATTTGGCGTCAAACTAACAAATGAGTCAAATGAGTTGTCAGAGTGGCTCCATTTTGACAGATGGAGAAAAGTGAGTCTAAACTTTGTGGAACACAGTTCAATAAGCAACATGGCAGATGATCTAAAAACAACAGGCTGACTTTGTTATATTCCTCAACAGTTCTATTTCCAGAAATCTGAATATGGGCAGGTACACAGGGGTCAGTTAAAAAGTCAGGAGTTAAATGATCAATATGTTGCAAATGCTAGCTTTTTCTATTTGTTTATGATTGATCTAAACTAATAAGGTTAGCAAATAAAGTGCACACAGTGTACTACATACAGATTTCTTTCCTGCAACTAATCAATTGGTTAAAGAGTAGGTATGATTTAATTCATCCAGCCCTAGAAGATACGTAAATAAAGATACAATATAGCAAATGAGAATACAAATGTAGGCAGCAAACTGATTAAAATACATTTTCTTGCGCTTCTGTTGAATTTCAGTGAGAAAAAAGAATTTAATATGTATTTAGGTTTATAAAAAACTGAGCCACAGTCCAGAAAAAGCAGAAATAAAATCAGTATCTCATTCAATAGTCTCTTACACTTTTGAATTGCAGCTTTAACTAAACTTCATTACCCATCATTCATTCTAAATAGCCTGCTTTTGTCTCTCTGCAGCTTTTGCTACCACATGGAATACATATGTCAGATTAAAATGAGGACTGTTAGTGCAGAAGTACCCACAGCGTTATCTTCAGGTAGCTTATTTTGTGTAGTAGCATAAGATTGAGCTTTCTGTCCAAATGTTTAAGGTGTCTGACTCTTTCTGACACCGGCCTGATACATTAGCAACACGCTGAGACACAAGCACTCACCCTGCATCATGTTCCTGTAGGCGTTGTCTGTGATGGAGTAGATGTGTGGTGGCACCTCGTGGCGTTTCTTGCCCTTGTACATTTCAATGATCTTTTCCGAGTAGATGGGCAGCATCTTGTAGGGATTTACCACCACACAGAACAGACCTGAGTACGTCTGAGGGGAGAGGAAAGAGAAAACATTGCCATGACAGAGCAGTAAGACAACTTCACAGTCATCTTTCTACCTGGTTTGTGATGATAAATACATCCTGTTACATTGCTACAAAGGGGAGCATTTAGAACTTAAGACATTTCAGAATTTCTCCTAGAAAGTCGTCTTTTGAACTCCAGGATTTTCCAGGATCACCAGCAGCAACTCATCTGCACTTTGTGTTAACAGAAGTGTTCCTAAAAAATAGCAGCTATTGTTTACATGTTCATGTGAAAGTGCTGATTCAGTTGTGTATATATTTTTCCTGCTTCTAGTTCCTCCTTTAAGACCCCACCTGATTGCTTGGCCCCACCCACTTCATTAAGGGATGGGAATCACTTGAGAAAAGCTAAAGAACTGCTGTCCAGTGGTTACATTAAGGTTCAGTTTTGTTCATAGCACATGCAATGATTGAAGAAGCAGTGGCTTAAACGTTAGAGAAGTCAGCTTGTGATCTTAAAGGCTGCTGGTTGAGAAAGTCAAGTTAAAAAGTGCACAAAAACCAGATAACCTGAGCATATGGCATTTAATTTCACATGAACAGTTCCTAAGCTATTATTCAACTGTTTATGCACTCACAGATTTTACTAGGTTTTATTTTTTTGAAACAAGGCATCACTTGGGATCTACCTAGATTCACTGGTCCTATATAAATTGTAGAAACATGGTGGGGCCTAATACTTTATTAAAAATGACACCAAATTTTAAAAAAAGAAAAAAAATTTAAATGAGACTCGTACTAATCACATAATCAGAACTCAATCACATAGATGCTGATCATTGGTTTAAGCCTCTATTTATTTTGCCTTTATTTCAAAATAAGAGCACATTGAGACAAACGCTAATGGAGGCTAAACAGAATAATTTAAAACCTGATAAGGGCAATTTAGCAGAAATAACATTTAATCCTCATATTTCTCTACTGATTTCTGGCCTGTTCAGGCAGCAAAACTTGAGTCTGTTGCTCCACTCACATGATATACTCCTCTCCTTGCAACACACTTGTTTAATCACAGTAGTGTATTTAAACAATCAGTGCTTTGCTTATTTTTTATTGCATGTCTGTCACTACTGCTGCACCTGAAAGCTCTGCTACCACTTCCACTCCAGCATCCACCTGCAGGCTTTAACAAAACTCCATCTGACTACACCAGATGATAAACAATGACTGATAATTTGAGAAGAGTGGGAGGATGAGACACTTTCAGATTAAGAAACGTATCGTCTCTGCTATTGAGTTGCACAGAGGAAATAAATGTATCGGTTTGACTACATTTATATTGCCCCAAAGTTCCCAGATAAAACCAACACAACATTACTTAAAATGTGATTTTGTGTTATTTTATTCAATCGCAATTTTGAATGAAGCTAAATTCAATTCAGTTCAATTTTATTCACATAGCGCCAATTACAATTCAAATTGTCTCAAAAGCTCAAACTCAAGGTAATGTTTCTAGGTTGAATTAATAGCTTGGCGGTTTCTGATCAAATTAAAATCACAATCAGAAGTTGAGAAGGTATAATCCATATATTAAATCTTCTATTTGGATTCAGTGTTGCCGAACTGTAATAGCAGGTTTCCTATCTCCATGTAGCCACACTCATCTGTGCTGGTCAGGTTTTGTGGTGCACCTTCTGAGTGTAGATTTTTCTGTCTTAACATTAATGCTCTACATACTTAAAAATGAAATATTAATCTATTTCAGCCAAACCGGCTGTCAAATAAATTCATTGTTAACTTAAATGTCAGTGTGGATGATTTGTGTAATTGTGCAGCAGTGTAAAGTTAAACCTGGGGAGGGGGGCGGATCTGATGACTTATTGTATGTGGGCTAAAATAAAACATAGGTTAGAAGTAAATGAACACAAGACATCCATAAAAGGTGAAGCTTTTCAGATGCTCAGATTCCTGACTAACTGATATCTGCAGATGACGGCCAGAGAAGCTGAATCCAAGGCCCGACCCCAATGTCAACCTTCAGGCCTAAACTCTCACAGACTTCACTAGCGTTTAGTGTATGAATTCACAAGGTCTCAAAATGGTAAAAAGTGGTGAAAATGGGACTAAATATCATGACAGCATTCATTTCTTGGAAAAATCACATTTAAAAAAATGCTTGATTTGTGTATATGTTGTGTGGTGCAGGACAAATGTATTACATGAGGCATACTTCACCAATTTTGCTAATGACTACAGGCAAGTCCCTCAGAAAAGTCTGTTGATCTACAGAATCACAGAAAAGGTGCATAACAATGTTGAAAAGTCCACATCAAAGTCTTGATCATCTGACTGTGGGACAAAACTAGGACCTGACATACCAAATGGGAAGTTGCCTCAGTGTGAGTGTGTATGGAATATTGGATTGACACAATAACCCCACAAATCCCACAACTACATTCATATTTTCTGCTGTCTGTGCGGACACACATTGTTTTTAATGGACAATTTACTGATTTGCAGTTCAGCTGAAGATTAGTCACTTTGTCGTTGATAATTTAGGTCATTTCTGTTTGGCAAAAATATCTTCCAGCTTCCTAATTGTGCCTTTGTTCTGCTTTTCATCGTATATAATAGTAAAGTCAACATCTTTAGGTTTTAGTCTGTTATTCTCAGACATTCTTTACCTACTTTTTCTATTTAAAAAACAAAATGATAAGTAATCTAAGAAAATAATCAGCAAATCCATACACTTTACATGCATCCCTCCATCACAGCAATTACATTAAACTTAGAACTGTGATTTTATCCCTCTTCAGTGTAGAATATCAAAACTAACCAACATATATTTAAAACTATACATTTGCCTCCACAGACACACCTCTCAAACCCTGATTATATACATAAAATACCACATTATTGCATGAAATGTGAGTTGCACAAACCCCCGCTGCTTGCTCCATTTCAAGTTTAGATTTCAGTTAAATTACAGGAGCGCATTGCATCATCTTCCACCTGGTTTCAGATCTTATTCAGAGTACGAGATGTTTTCGCCTGCTCCGACGCCGTCTGCTCATATAAGGACTGGAGGGACTGCACGTCTTAACTTCCAGTGATCTAAATGGCAGTGTGTATTAGATGCATAAGCTTGGGTTTCAATGTTTTACATCCAGTACCTTATTAGACTTTGTACGACTGACTAAAAAAATAAAAATATAAGCTGTTGATCCTTCCAGTACATCCTAAGTCTGCGTAGGGAGCACAGCGTCTGATCACAGTCCTTAAACAGGGACTTTTCCACCTGAACGTGGAGGCCATATGAACTTTAAGGGGTTTAAAAGGAGCCTCTGGTCTGACTTTGGCTCTCGATGACAGTTTTCTTTATATTAAGACTGACAGTACAAGCAGATTTAAAGGTTCAGCTATTATTTCTTTTTCCACAGACAGTCGGTTTAAATTGATCCAGAGTTCAGCAGCTTTTTCTTTTAGCTTCAGTCAAATGCCAGGCAGAAGAAAACGTGATTTATGCACCAGTTTCAGTTTGATTTGAACTTAAATAACATTCATTTATTTTTAAATTATCTTCAGTCTGATTTGCATATTCTTACAGAGGAAGTGCAAAGTCAGAGATTAATGGAAAACCTTTTTTTTTTGTTTTTGTTTTTTTTAAATTAAATATTGGGTTTCAGAATCAGGACGTTCTCTCATAGATTTATTTTGTATTTGCAAGTAATTCATTATGACCAGAATCAAAAATAATATTTGGCTTTTCTAGGGGGCCGTTCACTAAAGGGATAAAATAAAAGCCTTTAGGCTTCTTGATGTCAAGTTTGTCTTTCTTTGGAAATTTCCTTTGCTCTTATATTTCATTTTTGTCCCACAGCAACCTTATTTGTATGGGTCTGTGCACTCAGTGGGATTATTGTAAGTGTTTTTTATTCTTTTTCTTCCCTTTATTATCAGTAGACTACAAAATGGTTTCATTAACATATTTTGTCTTGTTTTATAGTTGTACGTACTTGTGTTTTGATAGTTCTGCTATCTTTATTAAATTAGCTTCAGTTTAGAATTAGAGAGCACAGAATATATTCTCTCCAACACAGAAGTAAGAAGAGGATGTTTCTCACATAGATCAGGCTGGAGAAGTATCTCTCACGCAGGTTGTGCAGGACGGAGGCTTCGTTGAGGAAGGTGAGGGCTGCCATGTCCTCCACTTTGCTGAACTTGGGCGGGTTCATCTTCTGGATGTCGTCTTTGTTTATCGTCACCTTGTGACCGTTGGAGAGCTCCACCAGCACCTGCAGCACAGAGGCAGGAATAGAAACAACTTTCGGTACATTTGCGTTGCATCGGAAGACAAGAATTCAGCCATAAATTTACATACAAGCTGAATAAATGTGTTTTAACATTCTGCAGCTCTGTGCGGTTACTATGTGTTGGAATTAAGGAGGAAATAATTCAACTTCTACTAAAAATAAACAAACACTCAAATTCTGTCAGAAATCGGAAGTTTTGTTGTTTTAATGTAACCATTAGTTAATTTTTAGATGAATCTATTAAACTTTAAGTTCTGTGGGCTCCACATCACATGACTTTAACTAGAGTATTTAAACAGGCTTTTGACAATTGAATGGTTCTTTTTTTCAGATTTGTAATGATACTGTGGAGCCTGACATTTCAGTCTACAGTAAAAGTGCACTTCAAGACAAACTGAATAAATCTGCCTCCAGTAAAACAATGAAAAACTTGTTTGTATAGCAGTTATTTTCATACATTTTTACTTTACAAACAAAACATAACGATTAACACAAATATTGTGACGTTGTAATAGAAAAAAATCGCTTTTTCTCCAAAAATGAACAAAACAGATTTCAAGTTTTCCAAAAAGTGTTCGTTGTAGGCTTCAGTTCATACTGTATGTTGCCAAAGTGGTAGGTAAAGTGTTTTCCTTTCTTTTCCTTTTGTAAAATTAGAGGATTTACCTTTTAAAAAGAATGCTGAGTGGGATCACATAAAACTCAAACTAAAAACGCAAACAGTTTTTAAAGACGCATCAGTCTTGCAGCTGTGAATACGTCAAGTGCATAACTGTTTATATCTTTTGTTGTTTTGTGCGTATTCTTTTGTTGACATTTGGGGGGGGTTGCCTTAATATATGTACACATTATTGTGCTTGGTGCATTTTATGATGCTATGTAAAGTCACAAACTGTTCTGACAGCTACCACCTGCAAATAATGGTCAGCTTTTGGTTCTTCATTGCGGATTGAAGATTTATTGAGATGTATGTAGTTACAAACATAAAAAGTTAATTGAGATATTGTGATGTGCAGTATGTAGTGCATTTGATGGTCTATGATGATGTGATGGTTTGTAGGTGAGCTGCATTTATTTTTTTGCCATTTTTAGGAGTTGGAACGAATAAAAATATTTCTAGAAACTGAAACAAGTTAAACCTACTTTAGGCTATAAATGCTGGCATGTTATTTCATGCTGCATACGTGTCCCTGTACCAATAAACTTTAATGATAAATAAGGAATGAGATGTGATAATGGAGCCATCCTCATCCTCATCAGTACCTGGTCCCCCTTCTCCTCCTTGATGCTGGCCTGCTCGAAGCCCTCCCTCTCTGACGGCACCCACACCATCTTCTTGGCCGCCCAGTCAGCCTGGGCCACCCCGCTGTTGCGGAAGTCGTTTTCCAGGAAGAGGTACTTGCTGTCTTCAGCGGCCGGGTCAGCCATGTTGGAAGTATCGCTGTCGGCCTGAGGAATGCAAGCAGCAGCAGCAGCAGCAGCAGCAGCAGCGGTGGTGGAGTCGGAGGCGGCTGGTGGTTCAGAGGTGGTCGAGATGACGTCTGGTTGGTCGCTGGCTACTGGGTCAGCCTCTGGACTGGCGCTGGGAGCTGAGTTGACCTCTGATCTCGTTTGGACCTCGGGCCTGTCAAGGTGACACAGCAGAAGCCACACACTGAATAAAGAAACTATTACGCTATCATGTGCAGCTCCATCATGTTAAAACCTGAAAGTCTACAAAACCTCATGCCACTGATGACCTGCGTTTATGAGGATACTATTGCTTTTTCACTTTCCTGCATTCAGTGACCACCGCCCTTTTCTTCTGATAGCAGTCAATATTAAAGAAAAGCCAAAGTCAGTCCAGAACTTGTTCAAACTGGGCTTTGGAGGTAACTACGCACAAAGCATGAGCAGCACAGATGCTGTAAAGGCAATTATGGTCCTTTGTTTGACAGATATCTTTGCATTTTCATGTTATTTCTGATCATTTTATCAACAAAATGTCTATTTTGCTTGAGTAAATGAAACCTAAGTTAACAAAATTCAGTTCTTATCACTCTGGCACTGGTAAATTTCTTTTTATGCTACCTAAACCCTCTTTGAGGGACACCTAATACCTCTTTGACAGTTGCCAAAATTCCTCTATGCAGAAAAAAACCCTGGACCTCAAAAACTTTACCAGACCATTTCTCAAGTATATGTGGTGTGGTTCGCCTCATATGCTTAGGTAAGTATGTCAGCTTCATACAACAAAAAAATCTAATTCCCTTCTTCATTCTGTATTTAGGGGTTTTAGCAGCATTTAACAAACATTATTTCAGTTCTGTAGATTTCATTTCATGGGAGCTGCTAATATATCTGAGAATATTCAAAGTCAAACTTGTGGGAACTTTTTTTCTAGAGAGATTAATGAAAGAAGTGCTATACCAGAGACTGGATTGACGTACTGATGTTAATGGATCAGAGGCTAACTCGTTTATTTACAGCTGACCCATTGGGGAATCATTTTTCCACTGCTTACCGTAGACAAAAGTATGTCTTTTTTAAATTAATGTAGTCAAATGTTAGCCTCATGAATTTGGAGCAATTCAATATATTCAAAATGTAAGTTTCATTTGACTTCTCGTGCCTGGTAAAAGTCTTTTTAAGTCTACAGTAGAACTGGGACCATTACTCAATTAGTTACAAACTATTAAATTAAATGCCAACTATTCTGACTGTCAGTTAATCAATTTGAGTGTTTTTTTTTAGGCAAAGATGTCAAAATTCTCTGATTTAAGTTCCTTAGATTTTAATATTTTTAAAGTTCTTTACTCATCCATGACAGTAAACAGAATATCTTTGATTTGGGAACAAAACAAGATATTTGAGGACATCATCTTGGACTTTGGGAAACACTGATCAACATTTTTACCATTTTCGGACGTTTTATAGACCAAACGACTCATCGATTGATCAAGAACACAATCGAGACATTACTCAACAATGGAAATAATTGTTAGTTGCAGCCCAAGTCAACCAGTCTTCCAGTCTGCATTGCAGACTTTCAGGTATTCAAGTTGAGGTAACTCTGATGACATCCAGATGACATCATCAGGTTCATTTCAGGGTCCCAGATTTTAGAAAAGCTCCCATCAGTCACAGAAAACATCCCAGTGCTTGTTATGATGGGTGGAGATGATGGGTGGAGTATTGTATGTAAAATCAGCTAAGAGCCCTTTTAAAACCAAATGTGAAAATTCCTATTTCAGACACTTAAATACATACAAGACTGATTTTAGTGACGTATACTTCATGTCTTACCAATACAGTAAAAAATATGGTATCAAAAAGCCAAACAGCGCTGAAAATACCTGAATCAACACAGTTCATTTAGTACATTAAGTGCAGGTACATCCACTTCAACCCAGTTCCTTTCGTCTTTGTCACTCAGAAAGACACTTCACACCAAATTGCCTCTGATGCCTCCCATGGTAGCACACTGTGTGTTAATAGGTGAGTCAGACTCGCACATCGCATCAAGCAGGTGATGCAGAAATGACAGTCACCATTTCACCGACCTGTAAAATTTTCTCAGGTAACTGCACAGCTATTGAAATGGTCACACACCTCTTTATTTGCCCTCCTTGACACAGACGACCCAGAAGTGATGAGCATCATGAAAACAGACACAGTAGCTGCCTTTGGATCCGAAAGTCACACAGATCATTTTCATTTAGTTTTAATGCACTGTCCTACAGATTATTGCGGATAACGGCACATTTCCCTATTTTTGCATTGAGCTACTTACTCACTTATCCTTGTCTGCGGCTCTTCGTGCAGGTCACAAGGCTGCTCTGACCTCCCATTGAACAGCAGGCAATAAAACATGAAAAGCAGCACACAGATAACCCCTAGAATCATACAAGTGAGCTGCCATGCTGGAATGCCCATGTTTGGCTAACCCTTTGCTCCTGGTAGCTTGGTATCCCAAAGAGGGATGCTAGGGACTTAGCAGGCATACTACCTTATAAGGTGCAGCTCATGTGTCCAGCCAAGCTTACCGTTTACACCAAAATGGTGACATGTCATAAGGTGCATCCATGTGTGGCCTCCGACACACAGGCAGAACAGAGCAGGAGTGAGGGCAGAAATTCAATATGCAGCATCTCCAGTGAAGATTTCTGCCATCTTTACTGGGATGATTTATCTGAATGGAAGCCAGTCAGGCAGCTACATAAGAAAGGCAAATATTTCCCTTAATTTATTGATCTTTAGTTGCAAATATCACCATATTTGTCTTTAAAATGCCAGAAAATGACCTTCGCTTCCTGGCAAGCAGCTTTATAGGTTTCCTTTAACATGCATAAGTACCTATATTGCAAGATTAGATGACCATACCTAACTTTGTAGTTGATTAAGCAGGTGGTTTGAGCAGAATCCTCTGCACAGATGCAGCATACAGTCACCAGCTGGGTTTAACCGCAGCTGTAGGAGTCAGATTAAAGATACTATACTCACTGTTCAGTGCTTCAGTCCTCAGTGCAGGATGAAATCCGGGGAAATGAGAATACCATGTCAGGTAAATGAAGTGATGTTGGTGATGATGATGATGTCGTCCTTCCTCCTCCACACTATTTAAACCTACCCGCGACACCTGGGGGTGGAGCAGTGCAAGACACCCACCTCCTTTCCAAAGTTAGGAGGAGATTTCCATCCAGCCCAACAGGGGAGGGTTAGTTCATCTGCCTTCAAAATAAAAGCCCTGAGTTGTTCTGAATGGGTGTGATGTTATTTAGCTGCTGAAATGATGAAAAAAATGATTCTCATTTGCTATTCATTTATTAAGTGGTACAGTAAGTACAATATTAGTTCCTGTACTTGAGTATTTCCATTTTTGAATGAATAAATCATTATTAATAATTATCATTAATATTATTATCATACACAATAATGGAATTTTCTTCTGACTTTCTACTTGATGGATAATTAAAAACATTTACAAAGACAGATTATAAAAACTGTTACGTTAGCATAAAGATAAGACATCTTCAACAAAAAAAAAAGAGCAGTAGCATCAGTGGGAAAGTGGCAGCTCAAATCGTAAATTTAGGTAGATACAGTACTAGCAGCAGTCTAAAAATGCATGTGGTGCATGTTTGATGCTGTTTGATATTTTCACAGCACTGTGGTAGTGGAGCAATGGAAGTCACACCTCTCTGGACAAATATATTCTTCAGCCATTTGGTTTTTGTTCTGATTATCCCAAACCTTCTGCTAGAGGGCACTGGTTCAGACAAGGAGTAGTTGTAGTGTGTAATATCTTTGTAGTACTGGTTGCTTTCTTTCTGAGTTTGTTCAACCATTTAGTGTCCAGTCCTGGAAGCTCCAACTTGACGATGGATTGCTTCTTTATACCCAATTATTATGTATAAACACAGCATGTAGTATAATATTAAATTCTATCTACCCCAAAGAGTGGATGACAGCTACAAAAGCACACACAAAAGAAACAGAAACAAAAATGCACACAAAAGAAACAGCATATGACTTTATACAACACACACATTACACCTGTAATTTGTGCTAATATTGTTTTTTTAAGGGTATGTTTACTTGAGGAACTGCAAATGCAATTTTCTTACTTCGAAAATGTTTTGATATGTTTACAGACATTTGTTTTTTCAAAATCGCTGTTGATTTTTTCTATACTGTGCAATATTTTCAATATTTGATTTGGAGGAAATCAGACAGTAATCCAAAAGCATCTTTTTAAAATTATTTTATTTGGAAATCCAATGGATTACATTACCATTTCCATGAACTGTCATGTAATTTGTATCCAGTTACATTTTAAGGTAACCTGACCCAAATCTGGAAACTATCATGCTGAATATTCGGTGTCGTTTCAGTAACTACAGTCTTCGAAGGGGGAGATTCTTCTACAAGTTTAACCAATTATCGATAAAGTACAAGATTAGCCACCTACATTTATTTTGAAAAACATACGCGAACAAGCTTGCCGTAGTTTCGTCTCCATGGTGACCCGGCAAACAACGAAGCTAGCTAATAAGCTAAGGGTTTTCAAAGTTAACAGGTTTCTGCCCTGAAAATAAAATGTCTGTTCAGGCTGAGGCTCAGGAGCAGGAGGAGTTTGACAAACTCTTCACCGTGTTTGACGGCTCTTCACCGGAGGACGTGTCACACGCCCGGCAGCTGTGGAGCTCTCTGTCCCTGCTGCCGCCGCTGGAGTCCCGCCTGGTGTCGGCTGATATCCGCCAGAGGCTGCCGGTGTCCCGGCCGCAGCGCAGCACCACCGCCGGAGCCAAACCTTCCGCTTCGGAGCCTCCGAGTGTCCACGATGCTCGGCAGCTGCAGGAAGAGAGGCGGCGGTACGCAGCCATGGCCGACCAGAGGAAGGAGATCCAGGCTCTGATGAGGAGACAGAGGGAGCAGAGGATTCAGAAGGAGCTGCTGTCTGTGGCCTTCAAACCTAAGGTGAAGGTCTTCAGAGAAAACATGAGGAAACCACAAGAAGCTTCAGAGACTGAGATGGACAAGGAGCTGGTGAAACAGCTTCAGTAAAAAAAAAAAAAAAAAAAAAATTTTAAAAAAGGACTGATAGAGATACAGATATGTCAAAATGAAACGTCAGTTTAATGCTGTGAAATGATATATTGGTCTTTTTAATGCTGCACATATATGGAAATTAAGTTTATTGTGTTTCCACATTGAATTCCTAAAATACAAACTGAACACTAAACATGTTCAACTGTAGCCAAGTGGGGACAGGAGGTTAAGTAATAAAGTAAATATATTTAGTATAATCCTATATGTTGCCTGCTTTTAAAGCCAACACAGCAAGGGCCTCGATTAACTTTCTGCTAATTATTAATAACAACAAGTTATGGTTTAATAAAACATCAAGGAACTAGAATGAAACTTCCCCAGGACCACAGTCCAGACTAAACAGTAGGGTTTGTGTTTGTTTATTTGTTTTTTTTTAGTTTTTTATATATATAAAAATTAGGTGGCCTCAGCCCTAGAGTGAAAACTTTTTTAGATGGTTCAGACCAAAGTAATTGGACACTCCTGTACAGTTGTTTTGTGCTAACAGGACCAGGCACCTGTCTAAATAAATATGGAGGGAATCAAAACTGCAATTTGAACAGTCAGCACAACATTAAAATTGCAAACATAGAATCATCAGTCAAATCAGATAAAAACCACTGAAAGAAAATGTAGACTTTTGAACCACATACGGTTTAAAAAGTGTTTTTTCCCCACAGGTTATGCTTCTATTACGAGTATGCACAGTTCCATGACTCTGGCTCAGTGCAACTTTGGCGGGATATTTCCAGGTTTGGCTCTTATAAAGCAAATCATTGGCTTTCTGGGGGAAGGGTGTGCTGTGTGTCATACAACCTCCATCTTTGGCATTATGGAATTCACGTTTAGATTTCTGTTTAGGACTGGAAACTCTCTCCCTTGCAACATGTCTGGTTCAGAGCAAATGCAGGAATTTACTGTAGAGTGTCCTCAGAAATGGACAAAGGAAAGAAGAGCTGTAAATGCTGACACACTCCAGGTGTTTTTGGACACAACGGGCCATCTGAAGATAAAGAAATGGCAGCAGCAGTATGGAAAGATGCAAAAAGTGGTGCATCAACCAATGAGAATTACAGTCTCTCTTTTGTGACAGCCTAGATAGCATTTTGGACATTTGTATACTAAACAGTGTCAAGTATCAGGAAATGCAGTCCATGTAGGTGATAACACCAGGATGTCATTCAGTGGGAAACCAAAAATTGGATTAAATATACCAAAAATACAAACCTTGGTTCAGGTTTTCAGGCAAGACAAGGCCCTAAAATTACAAATGTAAACCTGGCTTTTATTGTGACATCACAAACATGAAGGAACATTAATCTGAAACTGACTACCTGTTAGAATTTCAAGTTGTAAACCATAACTGGTGTCAGCTGCTCCCAGTACACAGCGGTTTGCCTCATACAGCATTATGTAAGGTGAAGTGAAGCCTGTGTGGATATTCAAATTCCAAATGTCCAGTGGAGAAGGCCCAACCATAATAGGATAAGAAGAAGTCTGCTGACTGTTGACTTTAGCTAATTTGGTTAAAGTTTTCAAAGCAGACAGTGCACACAGACTCGCCATCTATAAGCGCTCTTTAACCTCTCAAACCCTGATTATGTGTGTAATTCACCCTAGAGAAGCTTTAAAGTGATCCTCCATCCAAAATCAACCCGGAGCATCAACAGTCTCCTTCTGCGCTGGCTTTAATAACTTCATTCTCCTCCCTCGTGAAGAGCAGCATCTGAGGAAAAATACTAAAACAGATTCTTGCTTTGTGTGAAACTTTTAAGTGTAGTGCCTTCCCGTGCAGCGCCACCATCCATGCTGACCTTAATAAGAACCATCAAATGCAAAAAGCACCTGATTTTGACATCAACAAAAAGTAAAAATGGAGAAGATTTTTAAAAGTATGATGTATGCAGAGCTGTTTTTTGCTTTTCAAATCAATAAGCATCTTTAGAACAGGTTTAATACTTATAAAATTGTTGAAGCCAGAGGGTCAGTGCTAGAAACCTATTTTGTTTAAAAATAGAATACAGTATATCTTACAAGATCAATATTTTTCTGTCAGAAAATGTTGCACTCACAAGGTTTAGATTCTTGAGTGTTGGAATATCTGAGGTTTGTTGACATTCAGTCAGGAATAGGTACAGTTTCAAATAGATGTTGCAGTTTTAAACTGTGGCCAGGGGAAGAGTTAAGGTGTCTGAATTATGGGCATCTTGTATCAGTGTTTTACAATGGGAATAAAAAAATTCTATTGTAAAGAAATTCTATTCTATTCTATCCTGCAGCTCCTCTTTAAAAGATCAGTGCTCAAACGGTCCATTGTGACCCAATCAAGTTGCCACAAATTTACGTTCCTGGTCCAAGGATGCTTGTGTTTCTGCATGAATATTTTCATAGACCATGATGGTGATAAGTGGTTAATCTGGAGTGAAAACATAATCTCTCTATTTGCATTAAGCCTTATGGATGAGAATGACTTGGAGAGAAGTGAGAATCTTTGGAGTCCAGCTCTTTCTCAAGAAACAGTAGGAGAGAGAGAGAGAGAAGTAAGTGAAACCATGAATGATGCAACAAGGAGATAGTATAAAGAGGATGACACTGGAATGCTTGCTTGTATACTGAGGAATTGTTTCTCTTGGAGGAGGATGTTGGAGAGATTTCATACAATAAAATCAGTTTTAAAGGTTTTCTATCCACTTAAATGTGAAAAGGTCTTCAAACTTCTTCCTGAACAATTCACAACCTTTAGACGTTACGCTGAATTGTAAAGTTCTGCATTAGAGCCAAATAAATGAGATCAGGATTGATGAAAAATAATAAACATATCTATTTATCTTTTGACTGTGGGCTCAAACAAAAACAGTGTGAGTGAAAGAAAGTGAAATACAGAGGAGGCTAAATCAGCAGCCTTGAACACTAAAATGGCAACGCCTTGTTGAGTTCCATTGAGGTTTGCTTTTGTTTCCTGTGGCAGGATGTCAGCCATGGCTGTAAGCAGTAAGGCACAGCTCCCTCCTATGCAGCAGCTGCCAGCTTTAGACCAATGGATCTCCATCACCGTAACCTTGAGGCCTCTAACAGCTCCCTCCCCAAATGAATGTATCAACATACATCTGGATATTGATCTCGTCTGGTAACCCTGGCTGGTTACAGGAGAAAAGAAGATGTCAACCATTCAAATGTTTAGGATTTAATTCCACAGTTCTTTATGATTTTTGTAGAAAGCCATGTTTTGATGATTTGTGCACAACAACCTTTAATCCTAGTCTCTCCAGCAGGAGAGACTAGGAGATACTGATCAATATTGAGACATTGAAACCACAAGAACAAGACACATGTATGTAATTCGAGTGATGGTACTTTTGAGGAAGTTCCTGCTGCTCAGAACTGGGGAGCAGAGGGTGTGTCTTCCTGAACTTTGTCACCACCACATAGTGTGCTTCTCCATGTGATCATCAGGCCAACAGAAACGAAAGCCAAGAACTAAAGTCATCACAAAAGGCTTTTTCGATGTTTCTTAGAATGAAATTCTGCACATAAGGTTGTTTATTAGAGGCAAAAGCCATAATCTGAAAAAAAGGATATCCGGTCCGTGTATTTATCTGGTAATTGGATTTTCCATTCTGAAACAGATATTGAAAAACAAAAAAACGAGTCGTTATTTGATTTTCGTTTTAAAATACAAAAATTAAAATTGAAATACAAGGTGTTTTTCCTTTTCATGATCAAATAGGGATATACGGAATTTTTTAAAATGCTTTGATTTTCATTTTATATTTAGAATAACAAAAAAATAAAATCAGTAAGAGACAGAAACGAAAAAAGGTCCGTTTTTTCATTTTCTGAGGCCGGAAGTGGTCATCAGCAAGTGTGGAGCCAAACGACAACAAGATTCTCAGAGGGCGGAGCCAGAGAGCAGTGATTGGTCAGACCATAGAAGAAAGCGCGCTAGCGTATCTGGCGTTCTTTCTATAGCTATGGTCGGCACGTCTGGTAGCATCTCTGGCTGCTGTTGATCTTGTTTTTGGAGTAAAACGCGGTAAGGAGATAAATACTTCTAACCAGTAGCGTTGTTTTGTTGTACGTTAAGTCAGCGACTTGTGAAGAGTTGTGTTTTGTCGTGTTTGAGCAGTTGGTCCGGACACGTTAGCTAGCTAAGCGGCTAAGTTAGCTAGCGGGCTAATTAACACAGGTGGCTAAGTTACCGCTGAACACCTGTGTTAGTTGCTGCCGCAGCTGTCCTCATTATTAGACCGAACTTCTCAACCTGTATTTCTCTGCTGTGTATTTGAGCTTTTAAAGAAGTTATTTTACTTTAAGGTTAACTGAAACCCGTTGAGCTGCACTGAAGTTTAACATTCAGCTGCTTTGAATTAAACTGCGCTTAACTTAACATTGCGCAACATTATCTCTCTGAATCTCCATAATTTCATTAAATTCCTTCTCTCTTCCACTGCACAAGTTCAATCCAGTATATAAAGTGACATTAATAGTGAATAAACTAACAACCAGCCATTGTATTTATTAATTGTTGCATGTATTTGTAGTAAAACATGAGTTGAAACATCCTACTTTTGGATCTAGAACTGCACAAGCCGTTCATTTTCAGTCACCTGACGAGTTAAACTCCCCTTTTTATGTGAGGTTGAAGCAGAAAGTCTGCGTTAACAAAGAAAGTTGTTTATAATTTGCTATATCTGTTATCTCTGACTGAGGCTTTAGTTTTTGTTGAGCTGATTTACACGTAGAAACTTTGTTCAGGAAGATTTCTCAGTAGCTCAGAGGACAGGCTGCTTTTTACACAACCTTGTAAGAGAATGTCTGCCAATGCTTTCAGCAGAATTTAGAAACACAACACTTCCTAAACAGATATTTTGAGGCTGTGAGGTTGAACGTTTGAGAGTATATCAGTGTGTGTGTTTGTGGTCTTTCTGTTTCTAGGTGGAAGCTGAATTAGTGAGGATGATTCCTGCTCCTGTCATCTCTAAGCTCCTCACACATCTTTACCTGCACATGAGGAAAATCACTCCTGTAGAATGCAGGTATGTTTGTCATTATTATAAAAAGATGTTGCCTGGTGACCTGTCAGAAAACCATTATACAGAGTCAGCCAAAATAATGTTTACACACATCAGGAAAAGAAAAAGTTGCATAAATATTTCAATACCAAATTTATTCAGACATCACGAGATTAATAAACGTTATCTTTGGCCTCTACAATTACAAGAGGTGCTCAAAGTGGTGGCCACTGGCTTCCAGACATTTCTGTTGTGTTGTAGACGTCACTTGTTGATGCTCCATTCATGAGGGTAGCGCCATCTGTTGGGAAAACATCGTACAACAGGACACAGAGTTATCGTGATTTGATCAAACTTAGAAAGAGGAATCTATATGTATAGAAGTACTTATACAAATGAAATATTTATAAGTTTTTCTTATCCTGATGTGTGTACATTATTTTGGCTGACAAAACAACAAAACTGTCATTTAATTGTTGCTCTGAAAGCTTCTTTAGTGAAAACCGGCTGGTGTTCTGCTTTGAAACAAACTGCTGTTGAGGTCTTTGTTTTTAGGTTTAACCCCACAGTTTCTGAATGAACTGAGTTTTTTTTTTCTTTCCCTGATCAATGTGGACGTTATAATTGATAGTAGCATTTACTGATCATATAATCAGCATGACAATATAACAGTATAACATTCTGACCACCTGACTAATACTGTGTTGGTCCCTTTATGCTGCTAAAACTCCTCTGACCCAGTGGTTTATCAGAACCTCTGGGGATGTCCTGTGGATTCTGTGGGTCGCAGGGTGAGTCCTACCTAGACCAGGCTGATCCTGGACCATCCCACAGATGCTCCATCAGATCTGGATGTGGGGAGTGTGGAACCCAGGTGAACAGCTTAGCTCTGTCGTGTTCCTCGGACCACTCCTGAGTAGTTTTAGTTTGTCCTGCTGAGGGTGGCAGGTTGCATTAAGGACTGCTGTTGCCATGGAGACTAGGGGTTGTTTGTCCTGCAGTGTTTAGGTGGTGGTACATGTCAAACATCCACATGAACGTCAAGGTTTCCCAGCAGAACGTTGCATTAGAACAAGATGATGGATGTTGTTCTCTTCAGCTGTCAGTGGTCAGAATGCTGTGGCTGATTGGTGGATCTGTCTGCCTTTACTCTGACATCCAGAGTTATACAAAAGTGTAGTATGTGTGCAGTGCAGAAGAGATTTACTTTATTGTATGCAGTTTTAGTGGTCCCATCAGAGAAAATCAAATCTATATACAGATTTTTTTATTAATTCCAGGGCTGGTTCAGTAAAGATTATCATAACTACATCAGATAATTCTTTGTCGCAGTTGGAATTTTGCAGACTGAGAGATGGTTGAGAAGGTTTGCAGTTCTTGTTTTAGCAAAATGTTATAATAGAAGATCTTTATTGTCATTGTACATGAAATTATCTGTAAACCAGCAAAGTGCATCAGTCTGAGGTATCTAAAAATAAATAAAGAAAAATGCTTCTAAAGCCAATAATAAACAGAATATTTTGAGGGAATATTCTAAAAAGGAAAGAAAAGCTCCATTCTCACTCCTCTCAGGATAAACTGTCATTAAAATTGACTTTAAATTTAGCTTCAACACGAGATAAAAACATTTACTTTAATTACTGATGTTGTCAAGTTTTAATAAAGTTCATGCTACTTTTATAAAATGATGAAAGTGAATAAATTGTATTTCTGTGATCTGTGTTTGATTTCTGTCTTTTCTCCTGTCATCCAGATGTTCAGAGGGAGATGATGCCACATCTGGTCCAGCTGATGGAAGGTCTTGAAGTTCTCTGACTGGCCTCGACTGAAGATGGTCGTCTCACTGGATTTAAGGTTCAGATGCTCAGTAACAAACTCCACCAATGTACCAACAGGGAAGCTTTAGGTTTATTAAATGTTGCTATGAAGGTTTCGCTGTTTTTCTTTGTGAATGCAATGTGCTCCAACTGAAACTTGAATTAGAACTTAGAAGTAAATCCTTCCATCTGAAAGGATTTAGTTGCATTAATAACCTCATAACATTCTAATATTTATTCCAGTTTTGGTTGGAAATAGAATCTCTGAATTTATTCAGGTAAAAACTGAACTTTACAGCATGTTGGAGCAAAACAACCAGATAAAAACTGTGATGGTGTTGGATTGTCAGACCGTAATGTTGCAGCTCAAAGCAGCTTTTCTAGCTCAGTTCATTCTGACATTCAGCTATGAATCAACACAGCAGATGGTGATCCATGCTGTGGAAGTCTCACATCTCCTGATTTAATGGAGCTGCTTTGCACTTTTTACACAGTTTATTCACCAACACTTTATTTAATAAAAGTCCCATCTAGTTTTCATGAGGAATGTGATGTTTTAATTTCTCTGTGAATACCTGCAGTCTAATGCAACAGCTGGAGTTGTAACATCTGTCCTGATATTGATCATGAAGTATTGATCAGAATACTTATGGTCAGCAGTCATCCCTGAAGTTTTACATTAAAATCTTTACTTGTGTTGTGAACTTTGGTAAGAAGCAGAGACTTTTACGTTGCCATGGATACATGAGTGTTAAATTCTGTCCATGTTTCCATTTTGGGAAATTCAGTCCAGCAGATGAGTTTGTTTTTACTGCCAGCTACCATTCAGTCTGAGATATTAAGAATAAATAAATGTGCATAATGTGGAAATGAACAGATTTTATTTTTATTTATTCCTACAGGTGCTGCAGGGAAAATTCCAGAAAGTGGAGGAATTTAGTCTCACAATCACAGACAATAAATATTATCTGAAAGTCGGGTTATTGTTGTTTATCAGCACAATACAAAAAGATTAATGTTAGAAATATTCCAGTTAAGACACTCTAGAATATCATGATTTATGTAAATTTACTTCAATAATATGAATGTTCAGGTTAAGATTGTACAGTGATATTTATTATGTAAGTTTAGCTGATTAAAGTTTATGACTCTGCACTAAAATATTATTTAAATTTACATCATTATTATAATATTTAGGGTCAGACCCTACAGTATTGAGATTAAGAAATCAAATATTCTATAAAATGTAAATACACTGAACTCATTTGGATATATTTAAGTGAGACTCTACAATATTATTTGACACAAATCTATCTAAATCAAAATTTTAATAATTTTCATGCCAAACATTTACTGGACTGATTTAAACATTAAAATCACTCCTTTCTAATCCTCTGCTGTGTGTTCAAACCTGAGGCCTTAAATAGAAACACACAAGTATCTGTTTGAAGGAACTTCTGCAGAGTCCTGGTTCCAGAACATGATGATAGAATTATAGACAAACTTTAACAAAAGCTGCCTGAGAGTTTACAGGTTTTTATGTTGGATTTCTTCTGTAATTTAATGAGCGTTATCAGCAATAATCAAGTGTTCATTTGATGAACTTCATTTCCTAAAACATCCAGAATTGGAGCTCATATCTTTGGCAGCTGTAAAGTTTCTGCTCCTTCAAAGTTCGCAACCCAATGAATTAATTCCTAAAACACTCAATGCTGGAGAGCGTTTGTGATGCTGAAGCAGTGACCAGTTTATCAGTTTCTTCTCTGGAGATGCACAAAGAGGGACGTCTGCAGAGACTGAGAAAGAGTCTCACCACATCCTTACATGAGGAAAAAGACTTTATTGAAGACTACAATGAGAAAAACTATCCAGACAGCAGACGGCTCTGAACATTTGATCTGGAACAGGAATTCAATAACGGCAGCATGAGCTTCATTTCAATCTGTAGCTGCTGAATTAATGGATGAATCATCTTGCACTAGAGAAGAAGACCATCAAACATCCACGTCAGCTGATGGAGGTCCAAGAGTCTCACCGAACAAACAACCTACAGAGTGAAGACCTCGAATCTGATTGGACGGCCTCCTATTCAGCCACATGTATGAACAAATGCCTCTAAGTTGATTTGTTTTCTAAAATAAATCTAGTTTGAGTCCTAATCTATGCCTGTGTGTTTGCTTCTTTACACCGCTGTTAACAGTTTAGGCTGTTAGATTGTTCCAGATAAGACAAGTAAACGATTCTTCAGAGCCGTTCTACCACGAGCCTGACAGGAAGAACTCCAACAGCTACTGAATGTTCCTGTGGTTCCCTCAAGGCTACAGGAGGAGCCCTACGAGGACGAGCCGGTCCACCTGATGGCAGCCAGTTGCTGTGGTTCAAAGCAACACCGACTATGTGGACTTCTACTGGACCATACGGAGGCCTTCAAACCGGACCAACAAGTTCATCGACTCCCCGACTCGTCTGAGGATGCTGCCGAGCCTCGGCCCAGCCGGCCTCCTGTCTGTGGGTGTTTGAGTGCTGAGAGGTTTATGGATGCATGTGAACATGTCTGTGTTGAAACAGCAGCTTTGGACTCAGTAACGCCGGTAAAAACCAAGAGCTCCTTTATTTGTGACTTCCACTGAAAAAAATGATGAACATAAGTTTGCCAGGGTTCTGACTGATAACAGATTATTAAATAACGAAAATAATCGTTTAAATATTCCTTTAAACAATCCTTTTAGGTCTACATTTCCTTTACACTGACTTCTTGGCAGATGGACAAGTATTTTGGGTGGAATATACCATTAAGCCCAATGTTCAAGGGTTCTTGTGGGAATATACCATTAAACCAACCTTTTTGGTAAATGTTCCAGGATGCTGGGTAGAATATACCATCAGATCAACCTTTTAGGTCAACATTGGAAGATTTTAGAGTAGAATATTACTCCAAATCATCCTTTAGGTCTACATTTAAGGTGGAATACTCCTTTACACCAAGATTTTTTGGTCTACATTGAAGGATTTTAGGTGGAATATTCCTTTGAACGAACTTTTTAAGTTTATGTTAAAGGATGTTGGGTGGAATATACCATCAGACCAACCTCCAAAGTCTACAGTAGTGAATTTTAGGTGGAATATACCATTAAACTCAACTTTTAGGTCTACATTGGAGGATTTTAGGTGGAATTTTCTTCCAAACCGTCTTTTAGTCTACATTTAAGGATGTTTAGGATGGTATATTCTTCCGAACCAACTTCTCAGGTCTACATTTCAGGTGGAATATTCCTCCATACTAACTTTTTTGATCTGCATTGAAGGATTTTTTCTAAACCACCGTTTCGGGTCTATATTTGGGGTTTTAGGTGGAATATTCCTTTTAACCAGCCCCTCAGGTCTCTTTGAGGATTTTGGATGGAATTCTCGGTTAAACCAACATTTTAGGTGCATGTCCAAGGATTTTTGGTGGAATGTTCCTTTAAGGTGGATGTTTGAGGACTGTGTAGGTGGAATACTTCCTGAAACCAACCTTTTAGGTCAACATTCAAAGATTTAAGGTGGAATATTCCTTTAAACCAACCTAAATTTCATGTTTTGATCATTATCAAGTGAGAAACTTCAATCCAGACTCCTCATAATGACGTTTGAGATTTATACTGCTGTTATTTGTTTAGTCTGGACTAAATGACAGAAATCCACAACTGTAATTTTATTTCAGGACGCGGTTATTAAATGTCAAAACAATCCATGTGACTCTAAAAACTCAACAGCTGTACAAACTCTAAGATTAAGCTCTCCACAAGGATCCAAAATAAGTTGGACTTCTACATGAGAGCTTTAATTATTCTTCATCTACTTCCTGAAAAGTTTGGTCAATAAAAAAGACAAAAACTAGTATTTTCAGCTGAACTAAAGACAGACTTTGTGATTTTTCTGCTCACATGTGTTGTTGTAAACTTACTCTTTGAAATAAATAGCCGCCTAACCCCCGGGAAACCAGCGTTTGTCCTGTTTTTGTGTTGCTCCTCAGTGACCCTAGACAGCCAGGTCTTAATGTTTTTTGAGCAACACACCATACTATGACGTTTTTACAATGAGGGTTCTACTATGGAACCAGTTTGACATGTTCAGGCATTCTTTGTGTGAAAACTCAGAGATTTCAGGTATCAGAAGGTGGTTTTCAACTTTCTTTGTTAACTTTCTGCCTCAACTTTAAACTAAATTTCCTTCACTAACCCAGCCCTCTGGACTTCCAGTAAGCTGTGTTCCTATTGGCTGTCCAGGTGGCTGCTTGGTGTTATCAGGAACACCTGAGCAGCTAGGTATTATCAGGAACACCTGCAGCTCAGTGTCTTCCTGCTTTATTTGGCTGCAGTGAAACATTTCCTATGCTTTTCTTCACCACTGAACTGGGTTTGGCTCCGTTGCTTTAATTTGTTCTTTAGGTGTTGGCTTGCAGCTTTCAGCAGTAAAATCATCTTTAATGTGTTTCTTGGTGTGTTTTCGGGCTTTGTACTGGATAGTTGTCTTGGTAAATGTGGTTCTTTAGCCACAGTTAGCACATGGTGCTAATGTGTGCAGTGATTAGTGGATTTGGTGCAGCTGAGTTGTGTCTTTATCTTGGCTGTAGTGAGTCTTTAGAGGTTTTTGGTCAGACACATTCTGTATTCTTGTTTGTGAACCAGTGTTGGTTGTCCAGAAGGTAAGAGTTCCTGTCCTGATTCTCTGTTCTCAGAGGTTCTCTGGTAGGCTGCAGGAGACTTTAGTGTTTGGGTTGTGCTAGTTTGGTTTTTGTACGGTTTCATTTGGATGACTATCTTGAGGCCCCTCCATGTGGTTTAGTGAGGTTTTCTGCAACAGTTCTACAAAGCAACCTGCAGCAGAAGAGACTTTGAGAGTTTTTAGGAAGTTCTGGAGACCAGACTTTAGAGCAGCAGAAACATTTGTCAGCAGTTTGAGCAGGAGAAGGTGAGCTTCAGAGTAGAAATGAGACAGAAACCTTCTTGACCCGTGTGGTGAGATCTTGTACGAAGAGTTTGAGCAGGTTGTGAAGAGTCTGTAGTTCTTTGGTCTGAAAGAACAAGAAGAGTCGACTCATTAAAGGAGAAAACAGGAGATATTGTTGGTTCTTCTGTCGCTCTGCAGTTTCCTTAGACTGAAAATCAAGTTTATATTTTAAATGATTTCCCATGTGAGCCCAAGAAGACTTCAATAAACTCCCCCCATCCCCTGGACACAACATATTTTATTACCATGTTCAATCACTTTTTTGAAATGTTTTTGAGTTTTAATTGTAGTTTTAGCATAGTTTTTTTTTTCTTTGCTTGTTCAATTTTGTCATCTGTGTAAAAGGTGCTAAACAAATAAAGTTGAATTGATTAACTGAATAATTGACTAACTCATGATTGTGACAACAGAAGTGTTTTCATTGTGATTTAAGGGTTTATTTAATTTTTAAGGTTTAGGTTAAAATCTTGACAGGAAAAGAAGATTAAAGAAATAAACTACTTTTAAAAAAGCAATTAAATCAAAAGAAAAAAATTTAATACAAAAAACTTTTAAGAAGCTTTATTATTAAAAAGTATTTTTTAAATGTGTAATTTGCGAAAATATTTTCTCTGTAATTTTTAATATTGTCATTTAAAAAATTTTGTTTAATTTCATGATGACATGTTTTATATCTTGTCTAATTATCTAATTCAATATTTTGTCTGTTTAATATAGTTTAATTGTATTTAATGTTTATTTATATTAAACAGACAAAATATTGAATTAGATAATTAGACAAGATACAAAACATGTAATTATGAAATTAAACAAAATTTTTAAAATGACAATATTAAAAATTACAGAGAAAATATTTTCGAGAATTACATATTTAAAAAATACTATTAAACAAGAAGAATATTAAACATTTAAAAAAATACTAAACATTTAATTAGATTATTAAACCTTTAAAAAGACAAAACATTTAATTAAAAAATTAAATGTTTAATTAGAAAATTAAATCTTAAAGACAATAAAACTTCAACTAGGAATTAAACAGAAAATATAATGAAGCATTTAAAAAGAAAATTAAAAATTAAAAGGTGGTAAAACATTTAAAAAGAAAAACCTTAAAGATTTAATCAAAAAATTAAATATTGGGAAAGAAAAACAAAAATTCAAACAAGCCGATAAAACATTTGAAAAAACAATTAAACATTAAAAAGACAAAACATTTCTAAATCAAATCAGACATTAGAAAAGAATAAAAGGTGAGAAAAGAGCAAAACTAAATGTTTAAGAAGAATCAAACTAAAGACAAAACATTTGAAAAGACAACAGTTAGACTTTAGAAGATCAAATTAAACAGAAGAGACAATAAAACGATCAAAAAGCAAAAACAGACAAAGGTCTTGAAGTGTTTTCGAGTCTGAAACAAAAACATCAAGTTGTTTCTTCAAACATTTCTTCTTTCTATGTTCTTGGTTTGATTGTGGACAGATTTACTAAGAGCTCATTTCAGAAAACTGCTTTCCAGATAAAGTCTACTAGTAGTTGAAGGCATTTATCAAACTAATGTTACCTTTTGATCTCCACAAACTTTACTGTTCAGTGAAGAGAATCAAAGTTTGTTGAGGATTTCTAAAAAACCCACAGGTGAAGGTCTGAGAAGAACTCAGATGGATGGTCTAAATGTGAAATCAAGACTCATGGTCACAAGTTTTAAGGCTTCTGTTAACCAGAAAGTTCAAACTAACAGAGAAGTACTGAGAAACTTTTAAGATTTCAGTCCTCAGACTGTGGAAAGGTTCAAACTAACAGAGAACTACTCAGGAACTTCGAAGATATCAGTCCTTGGACTGTCTGAAAGTTAAATCTGACAGAGAACTACTGTGGGACTCAGAAAATTTCAGCCCTCAGACTGTGTGAAAGCTCAGGTCCTGAGGACTCGGGAGGTCTCGAGTCTTTGGAAAGTCTTGGAACTGAGGGTTCAACCCTCCAGCACAAAGGCTGAAGCCCAACCTCCTGAGAAAAACGGTCGAGTCGCGACTCGAGTTAAAAAAAAACTCGAAATTGGCAAAAAATAGATGATAAATGCGCAAAAAAAAGAAGAATTAGTATCTGAGCGAGTAGCTCAGGAGGATAAGAAGAGGACTACCAAGTGGAAGGTCGCAGGTTCAAGACCAGCCACTGGCACTTTTCTTTGTTCGTCTTTGTCAGAATTTTGATAAAGTTTAAGAAGGGTCTGGTCTTGAACCAGCGACCTGCAGCTCCACAGGCAAATCCTTAACTCACTGAGCTACAGATCAGATAAAAAGAAATAAATTCGTCGTCCCTTTGGCATCGTAGTTTCTGAAGTGACCACATGGGCAGGGCCAAGGCGGAGTCTGGGTGGAGTCAGGGCGGAGAGTAGGCGGGGAGGTGGGTGGTGGCCTCCCCCCCCCAACCCCCCCCCAACCCCCCCCCCCCCCCCCCCCCCCCCCCCCCCCCCCCGAGTTCTGCGAGTCTCCACGAGTTCTTCGAGTCTCCACTGGTTTTCCCGAGTTTCTGGAGTTTCCACGAGGTCGGCGGCAGAACAAGTTGTCATGAAGAGGTGTTGAAGTCGGCCAGGATGGAGTGACTTTATACAGCGACTAGAAGGAAGACCACTAGAAGAGCAGGTCTTTAACCACCATCCATAAAATCCATGGAGTCACTCCAGAGAAATGAAAGATCAACTTTTAACAACCTCCATCCACATGTCCAACTTGATATTTTTACTTGGAGATTTTTAGCACCACAAACCTTTAGTATTACACTTTATTATCATTTATTAGGACTTTAATGGAATCCACCAGCAGATTTATTTTTTGTTGAGAAACTTTATTCTTGTTGTCGTGGGACTGCAGTATTTAAAACTGTTCCTTCTATTTGACCTCATGTTTATTAGTTTTAGTGGAGGAAGTTATTTTGTCCATTCGTCTCTTAAAAACCATATAATACATTGGATTAGCCAAGAGGTTTAAATTTCTTACTTTGTCATATTTTAAATATCACAAAAAAATATATAAAGTGTCTTGAGACAATTTGACCTGTAATTGGCGTTATATAAATAAAATTGAATTCAAATTGCATGTATCTTGTAATGTTCGAGTAATTCAGCCATATATGTTGGAAAACACATTTTTCTTTGTCCATTAATCTGTTGTTTTCTCCAGTTAATTCATTTCTTGTTTTGGTTTATAAAATGTCAAACCCAAATATGTTCAGTTTACTGTCATAAAAACCAAAAAGATTTACATTCATGATGCAGGAATCAGACAGTTTTTCACTTTTTATCTTAGTTTAGTCAGAGAGATAGTTGATAATGTGTGAATTGTTGCAGCTTGTGAGCCATAAAATGTTTTAAACTTTGGGGCCGAGTGTCAAAAAACATTTAGAAACCAACATCAACAAAACACTCAAAGATTTGAACATCATTAAAGGGAAATTCAACTTCTGCATGACAATGTCTAATTAAAGGACATTTATTTCCAACGTAAATGTGTGATATTCATCCTCTGGAGCTTTCTCTTCACATCGTCTTCCACCTGGACTGGTTTGGTCGGGAGCATGTGCAACAAACATTTCAAAAACTGCACTTTAACATCAATGGATGACACTGAAGTTTAATCTCTACATAAATAAGACTGAGTCTGGATGTGCTGCTCTGTCATTAACTCCTAAGTTTAGGGAAAGTTCAAACAAAAGAGGACAGTTCAGATAAGACTTGAGAATGAGCTTATTTTGAACAAACATCTCAGACTTTCTGAGCTTCAGCACCTCCAGCAAGATATTTTAACAACAAGCAACTCAAGAGATCCAGAAGTTGGAGAGAGTTAGCTTTAGCTGAGCCAAAGAACATGTGGGACGCTAACCTAGCAAACATTTCAGACTTTTCTCTGTGAATTCTGAGAAATAATTTCCTAATTTAATGACAGAGCTACATATCTTAACTCAGTCTCATTAAAACAGACTCTAATTCAGTGTCATCCATCCATATTAAAGTGCAGTTACCCAAAATGTTTTGTTGCATGAGCTCCAACAAAACCTGTCCAGGTAGAAAGCCACTTTGACAAACAGGAAGTGGACGATTCCAAGCAGATTTATAGAAGGGGGAACCGGACTATACTAAGTGTGGTCAAGTAAGAGGGGT